>NC_053024.1:217423481-217450536 GCF_003073215.2 Triticum urartu | reverse complement strand
TCTTAAGTTTATTTGAGCCGTTTTATAATAAGTGTTCTTCTTCTTAGTCGTTGCAAAGTTTTATTATTATTTATCACTCCTTTTTTCGACACGAGTGTGCGGTTACTAGCCGGGGAGCCTAATTTCTCTCTCAAAGCCGCTAGAGTTTAGTTTGCTAAACTGGCCTGATGAGAAGTACTCCGCCCTCGGGATAGGAGGTTGAAGCCGTAGGCTGACCCGCTCGGAGTCTTGAGATAGGATGTATCATGTTAAAGCACGACAGAAGCACTTCTTTTTTCTAAGACCAATTTTCGGATTGGCACCGAACACTTGATCTTGTTCGGACATCATGTTTTTACTGACGTTTCTTGGTTTTCCAAGCTTTTTGGCACATTTAAACTATTTGTGCTTTTCCAGCATTAGTCTCGCAGTGCAACACCGGACACCTTTAGGGATTCGGCAAAAACATTCTCATATATTACTATATATGCATCGGTTTCGAATTGTGTCTTCGGTCAATAGTTGGGTTGCCCGGCTCCTGCACTTGCTTCCTACGTTTTGTTTTGTTCGGCTAGGCGTGCAAAGGGAGAACCACTGCGATTGTGCTTCCAGCTCACATGGTTAAGCACCTCAGTGGAGAAAGCCAAAAACTGACTGTCACAATAAGCGTAAACTGGTTAGCGATCCGATGACTATGTTAAATGACGGGCCATTCATAACATTGGCCGAAGTGTTTACGGCTTGACCCCAACTGTCGCCGAACACTACCGGGGGCTATTAACTGGCCTCCAAAACTAAATCCTCAATATTTTGCTCTTACATTAGAGCTGAGGTTTAATGATCATGCTTAGCATGACAACCCAAAGAAAGGAACCGATAGCGGGACTATTTTCTTTGGAAGACATTTCTTCTGTTAAACAGTAATATAACATATCTCTCTGCGTACCTTTGTTTATAAAACTGTATGGCCAGATTGCCTTGTTTGTTGTAAATCTTTGCCCTCATAAAGGCTTTATAAAGTAGGACAAACACTCCTCGGCTACTGGCCAAGGGGGTGGAAGCCGATGGTCGGTCAACAAAGTTTTGTACAATGCGGATCCGAGCATTAATGACGTAAAGTACTTGGATACATAGAGTCATTACACATAATTTGTGATTTTACTATGGATATTGATCCTTAATTCGGCCATCCGTGCCCGCATTAAGGCTCGGGGGCTACTAGGCTTCGGGCTTATTATTTACAAATATTAAAGGGGCACATCGATCCCCTGATCTGGTGTTGCCACCCGACCAGTGTCTCGGGGGCTACTGCATTGCTTGTCCAATGCAGAAAATTTTATGTGCAATATAGTTTCCGAGGAGATTTTGATCCTCAGGTTGGTCGGCCGCACCCAACCTGAGTCTTGAGGACTGAGCACGCCGCTTTTGTGTCCCGAAGTATTCTGCCGAGTTTGGACTTGATCCTCAGGCCGATTTGGCAAATCAACCTGAGTCTCAGCGGCTACTAGGATCAGCGGTCTTATGTCATCCTTCAGGTGCATCTCGGGTTTTAGACCGATACACACCTTGAGGGCTACTGGCTATATATCTCGGTAGAGAATAAATTGCAGTGTACTGAAAAAATATTGACAAAAAATCGGCCCATAGTCGGGGTGGTGCACCACCTCGGAAGCAGTCCGGCATAAAGCTCGGGCGCTAGTGGCTGGCTCCATAGAGGGCATTTCCGGCATTAAGCTCGGCTAAACTCCTTCAACTTTTTTGAACCAAGGTGATATGACACCTCGGATATAGTCCGGCATTGGAGCCTGGACACAGTCCGGCGTTGGAGCTCGGATATATTTCGGCGTTGGAGCTCGGATATACAGTCCGGCGTTGGAGCTCGGATACATTCCGGCGCTAGAGCTGGGAAGCGGTCCGGCGTTGGTGCTCGGCTGCAAAAGATACCTCGAATGCAGTCCGGCGTTGGAGCTCGGACGCAAGAGGACCCTGCCTCCCGGGAACAACTTCAAACCCGAGGTGTGGCATAAAAATAAACAAGGCATTGATAAAGGCCGGAAACTTAAAGGGGCTCCTCGGATACCCGACGTGTAAACTCGTCGAATGCATTTCGGCGATCCTCAAGATCGAAGATAAAGAAGATTTGTTGAACCAGTTTTCAAGACCGGCAACCGAAGATGAAGAACAGTTCGGAAGAATCGAGGAGCGTCCCTAACTTGAAGACCGGTTCAGGGGGCTACTGACGGTGTCCTGGACTAGGGGGTACTCACCACGTCGTCTCCCGATCTATTAGATTGGGCCGAGGACCCCCGTGGCCGTATACTCATGGGCCAGTTCGGACGGCTACCGCATACAAGGAAGATTCCACAAGACTTGGCGATCAAGACAAGGACTTCTCCCCACCGGCGTATTCGGCTAGGACTCTTGTTATCCTAGGCCTCTGGTGCATTATATAAACCGAAGGCAGGCTAGTCGATAGATCATACACAACATACAATCATACCATAGGCTAGCTTCTAGGGTTTAGCCTCTCCGATCTCGTGGTAGATCTACTCTTGTACTACTCATATCATCAATATTAATCAAGCAGGATGTAGGGTTTTACCTCCATCGAGAGGGTCCGAACCTGGGTAAAACTTCATGTCCCTTGCCTCCTGTTACCATCTGTCCTAGACGCACAGTTCGGGACCCCCTACCCGAGATCCGCCGGTTTTGACACCGACATTGGGCGAGGTGCTTATCTTCTCATATAGCTTGAAGATGGCCTCCTCGGTGTTCTTGGCATCCGGCTTGTAGTTGTTAGTGAACTCCGCGAGCATCGTGTGGCTAGCGTTGATTCCACGCTCCACCATCCCCTGGCACTTGAAAACTTGTTGCTCCATTGCTTCGAGCCTCGTCTCCACGCTTCCGGATCCCTTTGGTCCCTCAACATCGCAGATGTGCAACAACCCATCACGCATCTGAACGGTTTGAGGGTGTCGCAGCACCTCCGCGAGGTAAGGGTTGATGACCTTCTTGAAGAACTTGTCCTTGGAAGCACTTGGGGATGTCATGATAATCTAGATCTGTTAGAAAAATAGCTCGAAACAAGAACAGAGGAGGTTTGCTCGATACGGGAGTCAAAACCCTTAGGAGGTTATATAATGAATTTTTACTGACCAAAATATGTATCGTGCATGAAAACGGAGTCCGGAAGGCACACGAGGTGCTCACGAGGTAGGGGGTGCGCCCACCATCCTCGTGGGGCCCTCGTGTCCTTCCCGGACTGCTACTTATTTTTCTATTTTTCTAAATATTCCAAAAAAGAGAAATATTGCCTTAAAAATTGTTTTGGAGTCGGTTTACTTACCGTACCACATACCTATTCCTTTTCGAAGTCTGAAACGTTTCGGAAAGTGTCTCTTATGTATTCCTCCGGGGTTACGGTTTCAATAATATTGGTTTCAACATTTATGGGATTACCTGAGATATAATGTTTAATTCTTTGACCGTTTACCACCTTCGGATTTGTGCCCTCGAAGTTGTTGATTTTTATGGCACCGGAACGATAGACCTCCTCGATAACGTAGGGGCCTTCCCATTTAGAGAGAAGTTTTCCTGCAAAAAATCTTAAACGAGAGTTGTATAGCAATACATAATCACCTACATTAAACTCACGCTTTTGTATCCTTTTGTCATGCCATCTTTTAACTTTTTCTTTAAACAACTTGGCATTTTCATAAGCTTGGGTTCTCCATTCATCAAGTGAGCTAATATCAAATAACCTCTTCTCACCGGCAAGTTTAAAATCATAGTTGAGCTCTTTAATAGCCCAATATGCCTTATGTTCTAGTTCGAGAGGTAAGTGACATGCTTTTCCATAACCATTTTATACGGAGACATACCCATAGGATTTTTGTATGCAGTTCTATAAGCCCATAATGCATCATCAAGTTTCTTAGACCAATTCTTTCTAGACCTATTAACAGTCTTTTGCAAAATTAATTTGAGCTCTCTATTGCTCAACTTCTACTTGACCACTAGACTGTGGGTGATAAGGAGATGCAATTCTATGATTAACATCATATTTAGCAAGCATTTTACGGAAAGCACCATGAATAAAATGTGAACCACCATCAGTCATTAAATATCTAGGGACTCCAAACCTTGGAAAAATAACTTCTTTAAGCATTTTAATAGAAGTGTTATGATCAGCACTACTAGTTGGAATAGCTTCTACCCACTTAGTAACTAATCAACAACAACTAAAATATGTGTGTATCCATTAGAGGAGAAAGTCCCATATAATCAAAGCCCCAAACATCAAATGGTTCAATAACAAGTGAATAATTCATAGGCATTTCTTGACGTCTACTAATATTACCAATTCTTTGACATTCATCACAAGACAAGACAAACTTACGGGCATCCTTGAAGAGAGTAGGCCAATAAAAACCGATTGCAATACCTTATGTGCAGTTCTATCTCCAGCGTGGTGTCCTCCATAAGACTCGGAATGACACTTGCGTAGGATCTGTTCCTGTTCATGCTCAGGTACACAACCCTAATAACACCATCTACTCCTTCTTTATAAAGATGTGGGTCATCCCAAAAGTAATGTCTCAAGTCATAGAAAAACTTTTTCTTTTGCTGGTATGTGAAGCTAGGTGGTATAAACTTAGCAACAATATAATTAGCATAATCAGCATACCATGGAGTACTACGAGAAGTACTTATAACATTTAATTGTTCATCAGGAAAGTTATCATTAATAGGTAGTGGGTCATCAAGAATATTTTCTAACCTAGACAAGGTTGTCTGCAACGGGGTTCTCAGCTCCCTTTCTATCAACAATATGCAAATCAAATTCTTGTAGCAAGAGAACCCATCTAATAAGTCTAGGTTTAGCATCTTTCTTTTCCATAAGATATTTAATAGCAGCATGATCAGTTTGAATAGTTACTTTAGAATCAACAATATAAGATCTGAACTTATCACAAGCAAATACAACTGCTAAGAGTTCTTTTTCAGTAGTAGCATAATTTCTTTGAGCATTGTCTAGAGTCTTACTAGCATAATGAATAACATTTAATTTCTTATCAACTCTTTGCCCTAGAACAACACCTACAGCATAATCACTAGCATCACACATAATTTCAAAGGGTAAATTCCAATCAGGTGGCTGAACAATAGGTGCAGAGACTAATGCTTTCTTAAGTATTTCAAATGCTTCTACACAATCATCATCAAAGACAAATGGTATATCTTTTTGCAATAAATTAGTCAGAGGCCGAGAAATTTTTGAGAAGTCCTTAATGAACCTCCTATAAATCCGGCGTGACCAAGGAAACTTCTTATACCTTTGATGTCCTTGGGACATGGCATCTTTTCAATAGCATCAACCTTGGCTTTATCAACTTCAATACCTCTTTCAGAAACTTTATGCCCCAAGACAATACCTTCATTAACCATAAAGTGGCACTTTTCCCAATTCAAGACAAGATTAGTTTCTTCACATCTCTGCAAAACTCGATCAAGATTGCTCAAGCAATCATCAAAAGAGGAACCATAGACGGAAAAGTCGTCCATGAAAACCTCACAAATCTTTTCACAAAAGTCAGAGAATATAGCCATCATGCATCTTTGAAAGGTAGCAGGTGCATTACATAAACCAAAAGGCATACGTCTATAAGCAAAAGTACCAAAAGGGCATGTAAAAGTAGTCTTTGATTGATCTCTAGCCGACACAGGTATTTGAGAGAAACCAGAATAACCATCTAGAAAGCAATAGTGTGTATGTTTGCATAATCTTTCTAGCATTTGATCAATAAAAGGTAAGGGGTAATGATCTTTCTTAGTAGCTTTATTTAATTTGCGGAAATCAATTACCATCCTATAACCTGTGATAATTCTTTGTGGAATCAATTCATCTTTATCATTAGGAACAACAGTAATACCTCCCTTCTTAGGGACACAATGGACAGGACTTACCCACTCACTATCAGCAACGGGATAGATTATACCTGCCTCCAGAAGCTTTAGTATTTCTTTTCTTACCACTTCTTTCATTTTAGGATTCAGACGTCGTTGAGGATCACGAACTGGTTTGGCATCTGCTTCCAAATTTATTTTATGTTGACATAGAGTGGGACTAATGCCCTTAAGATCATCAAGAGTATATCCAATAGCAGCACGATGCTTCTTCAGAGTTTTCAATAATCTTTCTTCTTCATGCTCTGAAAGGTTAGCACTAATAATAACAGGATATATCTTCTTTTCATCAAGATAAGCATATTTAAGATTATCAGGCAAAGGTTTAAGCTCAAACACGGGATCACCCTTGGGTGGAGGAGGATCCCCTAAAATTTCAACAGGCAAATTGTGTTGCAGAATAGGTTCCTATTTAAAGAATACTTCATCTATTTCCCTTCTTTCATTCATGAACATATCATTTTCATGGTCTAGCAAATAGTGTTCTAAAGGATCACTAGGAGGTACGGCAATAGAAGCAAGACCAATAATTTCATCCTTACTAGGTAATTCTTCCTCACGATGTTGTTTACTAAATTTAGAGAAATTAAACTCATGAACCATATCATCCAAGCCAACAGTAACAATATTCTTAGTGCAGTCTATGGTAGCATTGACAGTATTTAAGAAGGGTCTACCAAATATAATGGGACAAAAGCTATCTTGTGGGGAACCAAACAAGAAAATCAGCAGGATATTTAGTTTTCCCACACAAGACTTCAACATCTCTAACAATTCCAATTGGTGACAATAGTATCTCTATTAGCAAGTTTAATAGTAACATCAATATCTTCTAACTCAACAGGTGCAATTTCATTCTTAATTTCTTTGTATAAGTCATGAGGTATAACACTAGCACTAGCACCCATATCACATAAGCCATGATAACAATGATCTCCTATTTTAACAGAAATAACAGGCACGCCTACCACAGGTCTATGTTTATCCTTATCACAAGGTTTAGCAATTCTAGCAGTTTCACCTTCGAACTGAATAACATGCCCATCAATATTATCAGACAAGAGATCTTTAACAATAGCAATATTAGGTTCTACTTTAACTTGCTCAGGAGGTGTATAAGTTCTAATATTGCTTTTACGAACAACAGTTGAAGCTTTAGCATGATCCTTTATTCTAACAGGGAAAGGTGGTTTCTCAACATAAGAAGTAGGAACAATAGGATCATTATAAGTGACAGTCTTTTCTTCAACTTTAATAGGTGCAGCTACTTTTACTTCTATGGGAGGATGATATTTAAACCACTTCTCCTTAGGGAGATCAACATAAGTAGCAAAAGATTCACAGAAAGAAGCTACTATCTCAGAGTCAAGTCCATATTTAGTGCTAAACTTACGAAATATCGGTATCCATAAAAGATTTAACACAATCAAACTTAGGTGTCATACCTGACTCCTTACCTTCGTCGAGGTCCCAATCTTCAGAGTTGCGTTTAATTCTATCCAATAAATTCCATCTGAATTCAATAGTCTTCATCATAAAAGAGCCAGCACAAGAAGTATCGAGCATGTTGCGATTGTTTTCAGAAAGCCGAGCATAAAAACTTTGCATAATTATTTCTCTCTGGAGCTCATGATTGGGGCATGAATATAACATTGATTTAAGCCTCCCCCAAGCTTGAGCGATGCTTTCTCCTTCGCGAGGCCAGAAATTATATATATAATTGCGATCACGATGAACAAGATGCATAGGGTAATACTTTTGATGAAATTCCAGCTTCAATCTTTTATAGTCCCATGATCTCATATCATCACATTGCCTATACCATACCAATGCGTCTCCCTTCAAAGATAAAGGGAAGACCTTCTTCTTAGCAACATCATTGGGTATACCTGCAAGCTTAAATAATCCACAAACTTCATCCACATATATTAAGTGCTCATCAGGATGCTTTGTTCCATCTCCTGTAAAAGGATTAGCTAGCAGTTTTTCCATCATAGCCACAGGAAATTCAAAAGGAGTTTCATTTTCAATAGGTTCAGTAGGTTGAGGAGCAACTCTTTGCTCTACTGGACAGGGTGAAGATACCCCGAACAAGCCCCTCAGAGAATTACTTTCCATAGTAACAAGTGACAGTAAATTTCAGCACACTATATAAATTTTTCCTTACCAAATTCCACCTACCAAAGGCACTACACTCCCCGGCAACGGCGCCAGAAAAGAGTCTTGATGACCCACAAGTATAGGGGATCTATCGTAGTCCTTTCGATAAGTAAGAGTGTCGAACCCAACGAGGAGCAGAAGGAAATGATAAGCGGTTTTCAGCAAGGTATTCTCTGCAAGTACTGAAATAAGTGGTAACAGATAGTTTTGTGATGGATAAATTGTAACGAGCAACAAGTAACAAAAGTAAATAAAGTGCAGCAAGGTGGCCCAATCCTTTTGTAGCAAAGGACAAGCCAGAACAAACTCTTATAATAGGAAAAGCGCTCCCGAGGACACATGGGAATATCGTCAAGCTAGTTTTCATCACGTTCATATGATTCACGTTCGATACTTTGATAATTTGATATGTGGGTGGACCGGTGCTTGGGTGCTGTTCTTACTTGAACAAGCATCCCACTTATGATTAACCTCTATTGCAAGCATCCGCAACTACAACAAAAGTATTAAGGTAAACCTAACCATAGCATGAAACATATGGATCCAAATCAGCCCCTTACGAAGCAACGCATAAACTAGGGTTTAAGCTTCTGTCACTCTAGCAACCCATCATCTACTTATTACTTCCCAATGCCTTCCTCTAGGCCCAAATAATGGTGAAGTGTTATGTAGTCGACGTTCACATAACACCACTAGAGGCTAGACAACATACATCTTATCAAAATATCAAACGAATACCAAATTCACATGACTACTCATAGCAAGACTTCTCCCTTGTCCTCAGGAACGAACGTAATTACTCACAAAGCATATTCATGTTCATAATCAGAGGGGTAATAATATGCATATAGGATCTGAACATATGATCTTCCACCAATTAAACCAACTAGCATCAACTACAAGGAGTAATCAACACTACTAGCAACCTACTAGCACCAATCCCGGACTTTGAGACAAGAATTGGATACAAGAGATGAACTAGGGTTTGGAGATGAGATGGTGCTGGTGAAGATGTTGATGGAGATTGCCCTCTCCGATGAGAGGAGCGTTGGTGATGACGATGGTGATGATTTCCCCCTCCCGGAGGGAAGTATCCCCGGCAGAACAGCTCTGCCGGAGCTCTAGATTGGATCCGCCAAGGTTCCGCCTCGTGGCGGCGGAGTCTCGTCCCGAAAAGTTCCTTATTTTTTCTCATCGAAAGACCTCATATAGGAGAAGATGGGCATCGGAGAGCCACCAGGGGGCCCACGAGGTAGGGGGGCGCGCCCCCACCCTCGTGAGCAGGGTGTGGGCCCCCTGGCCTTCATCTTTGGCGTGGATTTTTCTTTATTTCTTTTAAGACGTTCCTGGAGTTTCAGGACTTTTGGAGTTGCGCAGAATAGGTCTCTAATATTTGCTCCTTTTCCAGCCAGAATTCCAGCTGCCGGCATTCTCCCTCTTATGTAAACCTTGTAAAATAAGAGAGAATAGCCATAAGTATTGTGACATAAAGTGAAATAACAGTCCATAATGCGATAAATATCGATATAAAAGCATGATGCAAAATGGACGTATCAAGCGGCTCAAGCCGCATCTTGACGGCCATGAGCTGCTCACCCAGAGTCCAGGGCGCATTCAGCGGAATGTCTGTGCCCGTCCTCCTCCGCTGGTCACGCCGCGCCTCGATGGCCTAGCTGATGGCGATGCAGTGGTAGGGGAGAAACTCTGCCCAGAAGAATAGCAAGGGCTTAGAAGCCAGCTCTGGCAGAAGTCAGCAAACAAGCAACAAAAGAAGAAAAAACTCACCGTCAACCATGTCCTCGATCACCCCGTAGCCGTCTGACAGCAGCTTCTCCCTCTCGACCCAGTCCCAACGCTCAGTCTCGAACTTGGCCTTCAGGAGCTCCTCACCGTCTTTCAGCTGCCGGATCTCTGCCTGGTCCGCTAGCTCCTTCACCAGTAGGTTGCACTCCTTGGAGGCCTGGCTACGCTCCTGCTCCTTGATGCGGAGCTCGGTCTCGAGCTCGCCCACGCGGGCATGTAGTTGAGCGGCCGCCTCTGCCAAAACAAGAAAGAAATATCAGCATAAACCAAAAAAACAAGTAGTTGCCAAAAGATCCGGCCCGAATGCTCAGCAGTCGGCCCAAATTTCGAGGGCTACACCCAGCGGGTGCGCTTGCACGCCCCCACTGAAAGACGGTGTTCATACCTCGGCTCTGGTTCAGGTCGGCGGTCCGCCTGGCCAGCGCCTGGTTCTAGGAGTTGTAGGTGGTCGTGGGCAGGTTGTGGTAATCCTGCAACAGAAATGATGCGTCAGCATCCGGAAGCTCACCTTGAAGTTCCAGCCCGCCTGCTCAGTAGCCGGCCAGAACTCGGGGGCTACACCGAGTGGGTGCGCTGGCGCGCCCCCACACAAGATTACAAAAAATTCAGAGCAAGAGCGAACATGTACCTGTACGGTCGTCTGCATCGCCAGCAGCTCGCTCCTGGACTTCAGGAGGGTGGCAGCGTGGGCGTTGAACTACTCCAAGATGCTCTTCACCTCCATGTAGAGGACACCCGAGCCGGCTCCTGATGCCCAGTTAGGCGAAGTAGCACTGGTGGCCTCGGTGTCGGGCGTCGATGGGCTCACCGCTCCAAACCTCCATTGGCCTTGGCGCCAAAACCGCTCGCGCCAGGCGCTGGCGCACGGGAACGCGGGTTGTCGCAACCCGGCCCACCACCAACTCACCGCCAGAAGGCGGCACCTCCGGCACTTCGGGCCGGCTGCCCCGCTCCTGTCGCACGCGCGGGGAACCACTTCCGCCTCCGAGATGACGGTGTCGGCCCTCCCTCTCCAGGGCCGTTTGGTTGCCCGGACCACTCCAGCCGGCTGCTGGCCTCCACATCGGCAGCCGTTTGCTGCGAGGTGGTGGCTATGTCTATACACAACCTTCTTCTTGTAGACGTTGTTGGGCCTCCAAGTGCAGAGGTTTGTAGGACAGTAGCAAATTTCCCTCAAGTGGATGACCTAAGGTTTATCAATCCGTAGGAGGCGTAGGATGAAGATGGTCTCTCTCAAGCAACCCTGCAACCAAATAACAAAGAGTCTCTTGTGTCCCCAACACACCCAATACAATGGTAAATTGTATAGGTGCACTAGTTCGGCGAAGAGATGGTGATACAAGTGGTATATGGATGGTAGATAAAGGTATTTTGTAATCTGAAATTATAAAAAACAGCAAGGTAACTAATGATAAAGTGAGCGTAAACGGTATTGCAATGATAGGAAACAAGGCCTAGGGTTCATACTTTCACTAGTGTAAGTCCTCTCAACAATACTAACATAATTGGATCATAAAACTATCCCTCAACATGCAACAAAGAGTCACTCCAAAGTCACTAATAGCGGAGAACGAACGAAGAGATTATGGTAGGGTACGAAACCACCTCAAAGTTATTCTTTCCAATCAATCCGTTGAGCTATTCCTATAGGTGTCACAAACATCCCTAGAGTTCGTACTAGAATAACACCTTAAGACACAAATCAATCAAAACCCTAATGTCACCTAGATACTCCAATGTCACCTCAAGTATCCGTGGGTATGATTATACGATATGCGTCACACAATCTCAGATTCATCTATTCAACCAACACAAAGGACCTCAAAGAGTGCCCCAAAGTTTCTACCGGAGATCACGATGAAAACGTTTGCCAGCCCCTATGCATAGGTTCATGGGCGGAACCCGCAAGTTGATCATCAAAACATACATCAAGTGAATCACGTGATATCCCATTGTCACCACAGATACACACGGCAAGACATACATCAAGTGTTCTCAAATCTTTAAAGACTCAATCCGATAAGATAACTTCAAGGGGAAAACTCAATCCATTACAAGAGAGTAGAGGGGGAGAAACATCATAGGATCCAACTATAATAGCAAAGCTCACCATACATCAAGATCGTATCACCTCAAGAACATGAGAGAGAGAGAGATTAAACACATAGCTACTGGTACATACCCTCAGCCCCGAGGGAGAACTACTCCCTCCTCGTCATGGAGAGCACCGGGATGATGAAGATGGCCACCGGGGAAAGATTGCCCCCTCCGACAGGGTGCCGGAACGGGTCTAGATTGGTTTTCGGTGGCTACGGAGGCTTCTGGCGGCGGAACTCCCGATCTAATCTTTTTTCTAGAAGTTTTAGGATAGGTAGGTATATATGGGTGCAGGAAGTACGTCGGTGGAGCTTCGGGGGCCCCACGAGGCAGGGGGCGCGCCCCCACCCTCGTGAGCACCTCCCTTGGCTCCTGACGTGGGGTCCAAGTCCATCCGGTAGCTTTCCTTCCAAAAATAACTTCTCCAGTTGATTTCGTTCCGTTTCGACTCCGTTTGATATTCCTTTTCTTCGAAACACTGAAATAGGCAAAAAACAGCAATTCTGGGCTGGGCCTCCGGTTAATAGGTTAGTCCCAAAAATAATATAAAAGTGGATAATAAAGCCCAATATTGCCCAAAACAGTAGATAACATAGCATGGAGCAATCAAAAATTATAGATACGTTGGAGACGTATCAAGCATCCCCAAGCTTAATTCCTGCTCGTCCTCGAGTAGGTAAATGATAAAAACAGAATTTTTGATGCGGATGCTACTTGGCATAATTTCAATGTAATTCTTCTTAATTGTGGTATGAATATTCAGATCCGAAAGATTCAAGACAAAAGTTCATATTGACATAAAAATGATAATACTTCAAGCATACTAACTAAGCAATTATGTCTTCTCAAAATAACATGGCCAAAGAAAGTTATCCCTACAAAATCATATAGTCTGGCTATGCTCTATCTTCACCACACAAATATTTAAATCATGCACAACCCCGATGACAAGCCAAGCAATTGTTTCATACTTTTGATGTTCTCAAACTTTTTCAATCTTCACGCAATACATGAGCGTGAGCCATGGACATAGCACTATAGGTGGAATAGAATGGTGGTTGTGGAGAAGACAAAAAGGGAGAGAAGATAGTCTCACATCAACTAGGCGTATCAACGGGCTATGGAGATGCCCATCAATAGATATCAATGTGAGTGAGTAGGGATTGCCATGCAATGGATGCACTAGAGCTATAAGTGTATGAAAGCTCAACAAAAGAAACTAGTGGGTGTGCATCCAACTTGCTTGCTCACGAAGACCTAGGGCATTTTGAGGAAGCCCATCATTGGAATATACAAGCCAAGTTCTATAATGAAAGTTCCCACTAGTATATGAAAGTGACAACATAGGAGACTCTCTATCATGAAGATCATGGTGCTACTTTGAAGCACAAGTGTGGTAAAAGGATAGTAGCATTGCCTTCTCTCTTTTTCTCTCATTTTTGCCTTTCTTTTTTTATGGCCTCTTTTCTTTTTTTTTTTTTGCTTTGCTTTATTTATTTTTCGTCCGGAGTCTCATCCCGACTTGTGGGGGAATCATAGTCTCCATCATCCTTTCCTCACTGGGACAATGCTCTAATATTGATGATCATCACACTTTATTTTATTACAACTCAAGATTACAACTCGATACTTAGAACAAAATATGACTCTATATGAATGCCTCCGGCGGTGTACCGGGATGTGCAATGACTCATGAGTGACATGTATGAAAGAATTATGAACGGTGGCTTTGCCACAAATACGATGTCAACTACATGATCATGCAAAGCAATATGACAATGATGAAGCGTGTCATAATAACGGAACGGTGGAAAGTTGCATGGCAATATATCTCGGAATGGCTATGGAAATGCCATAATAGGTAGGTATGGTGGCTGTTTTGAGGAAGGTATATGGTGGGTTTATGGTACCGGCGAAAGTTGTGCGTACTAGAGAGGCTAGCAATGGTGGAAGGGTGAGAGTGCGTATAATCCATGGACTCAACATTAGTCATAAAGAACTCATATACTTATTGCAAAAATCTACAAGTTATCAAAGCAAAGTATTACGTGCATGCTCCTAGGGGGATAGATTGGTAGGAAAAGACCATCGCTCGTCCCCGACCGCCACTCATAAGGAAGACAATCAATAAATAAATCATGCTCCGACTTCATCACATAACGGTTCACCATACGTGCATGCTACGGAATCACAAACTTCACACAGTATTTCTCAAATTCATACACTCAACTAGCATGACTCTAATATCACCATCTCCATATCTCAAAACAATTATCAAGTATCAAACTTCTCATAGTATTCAACACACTCATAAGAGAATTTTATTATTCTTGAATACCTAGCATATTAGGATTTTAAGAAAATTACCATGCTATTTAAGACTCTCAAAATAATATAAGTGAAGCATGAGAGTTCATCTATTTCTTCAAAATAAAACTACCACCATGCTCTAAAAGATATAAGTGAAGCACTAGAGCAAATGACAAACTACTCCGAAAGATATAAGTGAAGATCAATGAGTAGTCGAATAATTATGCAACTATGTGAAGACTCTCTAACATTTAATAATTTCAGATCTTGGTATTTTATTCAAACAGCCAAACTTATAACCCCATAAATATTTAATTATCATTTGCTGAGTAATTTATCTATTAATCATATTGCAAATTAACTAAATAGCACTCTCCAAATAAAATGGCAGCAATTCTCGTGAGCGCTAAAGTTTCTGTTTTTTACAGCATGATCAAAGACTTTCCCCAAGTCTTCCCAAAGGTTCTACTTGGCACAAACACTAATTAAATAAAACCACATCTAAACAGAGGCTAGATGAATTATTTATTACTAAACAGGAACAAATAAGTTGGGTTGCCTCCCAACAAGCGCTATCGTTTAACGCCCCTAGCTAGGCATGATGATTTCAATGATGCTCACATAAAAGATAAGAATTGTAACATAAAGAGAGCATCATGAAGAATATGACTAGCACATTTAAGTCTAACCCACTTCCTATGCATAGGGATTTTGTGAGCAAACAACTTATGGGAACAATAATCAACTAGCATAGGAAGGTAAAACAAGCATAACTTCAAAACTTTAAGCACATAGAGAGGAAACTTGATATTATTGCAATTCCTACAAGCATATATTCCTCCCTCATAATAATTTTCAGTAGCATCATGAATGAATTCAACAATATAACCAGCACCTAAAGCATTCTTTTCATGATCTACAAGCATAGAAATTTTATTACTCTCCACATAAGCAAAATTTCTCATTCGGAATAGTGGGAGTATCATAAGAGACTTGACTATAAATTGTTTCCACATTAAAAGAGTAATGTTTAGAAAAGGGGTAATCATAATCATGACAAGTTTTATAAATATAATCACTACTTTTTATAGCATAAGTATCATCACAATAATCATCATAGGTAGGAGGCATGCTATCATCATTATAAATTTGCATATCAAAACTTGGGAGACTAAAAATATCATCTTCATTAAACGTAGCATCCCCAAGCTTGGGACAAACATTAATTGCAGCAAATATATTCTCAAAAACATCATCTTCATCAAACATAGCATCCCCAAGCTTGGGCCTTTTCATATCATAAGCATAATCACTCTCATAATTAATAGTATGGATAGCACCAATAGTATAGCAATTATCATATTCTTCCAAGCAAGTGCCAAAAAGATTTTCAAGATCATAAGAAGTATCATTATCTTCCACAATTATATTTTCATGAGGCACAATAGTAATAGGAGCAGCATTATTTGGGAGAGATATCTTTTTACCTCTCTTCCTTTTTCTTTTCTTCTTCTTCACCACATCATGTGTGGGTTCAATCCTCTTTTTGGAGCTCCTTATTAATGAGATTGGTTGAATAGGAGGCTCCTCCTCGTTACCTGATTCATCATAAGAAATAATAGGAGGATATTGGGAAGTCTCTTCCCTTTCATTAGTATTCTCTTCATCTTCTATTTGCTTTCTTTTCTTTATGTAATTGGCAATATAAGGATTTTCAATGCAATTCACCGCACAATACATATAAATTTCCTCTAGATCAAAACCAAGAAGTTTATAACGGGCAAATTCTGGAAGATGCTTAGTTATACATTTCTTTAATACCCATAAGCAAACTAGTTCATTATAATGTGCAAGGGAAATCAAGTCATCACAATTTTTGGACACGATACAATCATCAACAATTTGCATCGGATAGCTAAATGACCATGTTCATTGCAAAGTTCACAAAGTACGGCCAAGAAAATTTAAATTTTCAGCACAATCATCTAGCCTTTCTTGCAACAATTTAGTTTCTAAGTACTTATGCCTCATGCAATATCTATCTTCCCTATTTGGTGTGTACTTACAAACCCAATGCACTCCACAAAAATTGACATGTTTATAGGAGACTGATACGTCTCCAATGTATCTATAATTTTTGATTGCTCCGTGCTATATTATCTACTGTTTTAGACATTATTGGGCTTTATTATCCACTTTTATATTATTTTTGGGACTAACCTATTAACCGGAGGCCCAGCCCAGAATTGCTGTTTTTTTGCCTGTTTTAGGGTTTCGAAGAAAAGGAATATCAAACAGAGTCCAAACGGAATGAAACCTTCGGGAACGTGATTTTTGGAACGAACAAGATCTAGGAGACTTGGACCCTACGTCAAGGCACGTAACAGGAGGCCATGAGGTAGGGGGCGCGCCCTACCCTACCAAGCGCCCCCCACCCTCGTGGGCCCCCTATTGCTCCACCGACGTACTTATTCCTCCTATATATATCCACGTACCCCCAAACAAAACAGGGCAGGAGCCAAAACCCTAATTCCACCACCGTAACTTTCTGTATCCACGAGATCCCATCTTGGGGCCTATTCCGGAGCTCCGCCGGAGGGGGCATCGATCACGGAGGGCTTCTACATCAACACCATAGCCCCTCCGATGAAGTGTGAGTAGTTTATCTCAGACCTACGGGTCCATAGTTAGTAGCTAGATGGCTTCTTCTCTCTTTTTGGATCTCAATACAATGTTCTCCCCTCTCTTGTGGAGAACTATTCGATGTAATCTTCTTTTTGCGGTGTGTTTGTTGAGACCGATGAATTGTGGGTTTATGATCAAGTCTATCTATGAACAATATTTGAATCTTCTCTGAATTCTTTTATGTATGATTGGTTATCTTTGCAAGTCTCTTCGAATTATCAGTTTGGTTTGGCCTACTAGATTGATCTTCAATGGGAGAAGTGTTTAGCTTTGGGTTCAATCTTGCGGTGTCCTTTCCCGGTGATTGTAAGGGCAGCAAGGCACGTATTGTATTGTTGCCATCGAGGATAACAAGATGGGGTTTTCTTCATATTGCATGAGTCTATCCCTCTACTCATGTCATCTTGCTTAAGGCGTTACTCTGTTTTTAACTTAATACTCTAGATGCATGCTGGATAGCGGTCGATGAGTGGAGTAATAGTAGTAGATGCAGGCAGGAGTCGGTCTACTTGTCTCGGACGTGATGCCTATATACATGATCATACCTAGATATTCTCATAACTATGCTCAATTCTGTCAATTGCTCAACAGTAATTTGTTCACCCACCGTAGAATACTTATGCTCTTGAGAGAAGCCACTAGTGAAACCTATGGCCCCCGGATATCTTAATCTCCTACTACTTAGTTATTTCCTTTGCTCTTTACTTTGCCTTTATTTTACTTTGCATCTTTATCACAAAAATACCAAAAATATTATCTTTATCATATCTATCAATCTCACTCTCGTAAGTGGCCGTGTAGGGATTGACAACCCCTATTCGCGTTGGTTGCGAGGATTTATTTGTTTTGTGCAGGTACGAGGGACTCGCGCGTAGCCTCCTACTGGATTGATACCTTGGTTCTCAAAAACTGAGGGAAATACTTACGCTACTTTGCTGCATCATCCCTTCCTCTTCGGGGAAAACCAACGCAGTGCTCAAGAGGTAGCAGAGTCATTTTCATCATAACTAGTGCAATCATCATTAGTACTATGGATATTCAAGGAGTTCATACTAACAACATTGCAATCATGCTCATCATTCAAATATTTAGTGCCAAACATTTTAATGCATTCTTCTTCTAACACTTTGGCACAATTTTCCTTTCCATCATACTCACGAAAGATATTAAAAAGATGAAGCGTATGAGGCAAACTCAATTCCATTTTTTTGTAAACTAAACTAGTGATAAAACAAGAAACTAAAAGACTCGATTGCAAGATCTAAAGATATACCTTCAAGCACTCACCTCCCCGGCAACGGCGCCAGAAAAGAGCTTGATGTCTACTACACAACCTTCTTCTTGTAGACGTTGTTGGGCCTCCAAGTGCAGAGGTTTGTAGACAGTAGCAAATTTCCCTCAAGTGGATGACCTAAGGTTTATCAATCCGGGAGGCGTAGGATGAAGATGGTCTCTCTCAAGCAACCCTGCAACCAAATAACAAAGAGTCTCTTGTGTCCCCAACACACCCAATACAATGGTAAATTGTATAGGTGCACTAGTTCGGCGAAGAGATGGTGATACAAGTGCAATATGGATGGTAGATATAGGTTTTGTAATCTGAAAATATAAAAACAGCAAGGTAACTAATGATAAAAGTGAGCAAACGGTATTGCAATGCGTTGAAACAAGGCCTAGGGTTCATACTTTCACTAGTGCAAGTTCTCTCAACAATAATAACATAATTGGATCACATAACTATCCCTCAACATGCAACAAAGAGTCACTCCAAAGTCACTAATAGCGGAGAACAAACAAAGAGATTATGGTAGGGTACGAAACCACCTCAAAGTTATTCTTTCGAATCAATCCGTTGGGGTATTCCTATATAGTGTCACAAACAGCCCTAGAGTTCGTACTAGAATAACACCTTAAGACACAAATCAACCAAAACCCTAATGTCACCTAGATACTCCAATGTCACCTCAAGTATCCGTGGGTATGATTATACGATATGCATCACACAATCTCAGATTCATCTATTCAACCAACACATAGAACCTCAAAGAGTGCCCCAAAGTTTCTACAGGAGAATCACGACGAAAACGTGTGCCAACCCTATGCATAGGTTCATGGGCGGAACCCGCAAGTTGATCACCAAAACATACATCAAGTGAATCACGTGGTATCCCATTGTCACCACAGATACGCACGGCAAGACATACATCAAGTGTTCTCAAATCTTTAAAGACTCAATCCGATAAGATAACTTCAAAGGGGAAACTCAATCATTACAAGAGAGTAGAGGGGGGAGAAACATCATAGATCCAACTATAATAGCAAAGCTCGCGATACATCAAGATCGTATCACCTCAAGAACACGAGAGAGAGAGAGAGATCAAACACATAGCTACTGGTACATACCCTCAGCCCCGAGGGAGAACTACTCCCTCCTCATCATGGAGAGCACCGGGATGATGAAGATGGCCACCGGAGAGGGATTCCCCCTCCGGCAGGGTGCCAGAACGGGTCTAGATTGGTTTTCGGTGGCTACGGAGGCTTCTGGCGGAACTCCCGATCTATTGTGCTCCCGATGTTTTAGGGTATATGGATATATATATATATAGGAGGAAGAAGTACATCAGGGAGCCACGAGGGGCCCACGAGGGTGAGGGCATGCCCAGGGGGGTGGGCGCGCCCCCTGCCTCGTGCCTTCCTCGTTGCTTCCCTTACATAGACCCCAAGTCTTCTGGATTCTTCCGTTCCAAAAATAACCTCCGTGAAGTTTCAAGTCAATTGGACTCCGTTTGATTTTCCTTTTCTGCGATACTCTAAAACAAGGAAAAAACATAAACTGGCACTGGGCTCTAGGTTAATAGGTTAGTCCCAAAAACCATATAAATATCATATAAATGCATATAAAACATCCAAGGTTGTTAATATAATAGCATGGAACAATCAAAAATTATAGATACATTGGAGACGTATCAGGAGTCTACACAAAAGTCAACATACCAAGTGCCCATCACAGCCCTTATCTCCCGCATTACATTATTTGCCATTTGCCTCTCGTTTTCCTCTCCCCCACTTCATCCTTGCCGTTTTATTCGCCCTCTCTCTATATCCTCCCTCTCTTTCTCTATTTGCCTCTTTTTGCCCCTTGTTTGCTTGTGTGTTGGATTGCTTGCTTGTCACGATGGCTCAAGATAACACTAAATTGTGTGACTTTACCAATACCAACAACAATGATTTTATTAGCACTCCGATTGCTCCTCTTACCGATGCTGAATCTTGTGAAATTAATGCTGCTTTGCTGAATCTTGTCATGAAAGATCCGTTTTCCGGCCTTCCTAGTGAAGATGCCGCTACCCATCTAAATAGCTTCGTTGATTTGTGTGATATGCAAAAGAAGAAAGATGTGGACAATGTTTTGTTAAGTTGAAGCTATTTCCTTTTTCGCTTAGAGATCGTGCTAAAGCTTGGTTTTCGTCTTTGCCTAAAAATAGTATTGATTCTTGGAATAAGTGCAAAGATGCTTTTATCTCTAAGTATTTTCCTCCCGCTAAGATCATCTCTCTTAGAAACGATATTATGAATTTTAAGCAACTTGATCATGAACATGTTGCACAAGCTTGGGAGAGGATGAAATTAATGATACGTAATTGCCCTATCATGGTTTGAATTTGTGGATGATACAAATTTTCCGGATTGAATTTTGCTTCTAGAAATCTTTTAGATTCGGCCGCGGGAGGCACTTTTATGGAAATCACTTTAGGAGAAGCTACTAAACTCCTAGATAATATTATGGTTAATTATTCTCAATGGCATACTGAAAGATCTACTATAAAAAGGTGCATGCGATAGAAGAAATTAATGTTTTGAGTGGAAAGATGGATGAACTTATGAAATTATTTGCTAAAAGAGTGTTTCTTCTGATCCTAATGATATGCCCTTGTCTACTTTGATTGAGAATAATAATGAATCTATGGATGTGAATTTTGTTGGTAGGAATAATTTTGGTAACAACGCGTATAGAGGAAATTTAATCCTAGGCCTTATCCTAGTAATCCCTCTAATAATTATGGTAATTCCTACAACAATCTTATGGAAATTAATAAGATGCCCTCTGAATTTGACAATAGTGTTAAAGATTATGAATTCAAAGAATTTTAATGCTTTGCTTGAAGAGCAAATTGCTCTCACAAGTGTATATTCTGGTGTACGCGACCTCTGATAGACATGCGTTCTTCTCGATGGTTGCACTCTCCTAACAGCTGCAGCATCTATTCCTCCTAAGCGCCATCGCTACTCCATGAGTCCTCAAACGCCCATGAGAATTCCATCGATGAGTGCAAAGCAAGCACGCCTCAGCGCCCAGCGCTACAGGAAAATGCCTCAATATACGCCGTGTTTTCTTCTCTCCCCATACTTGAAAAAATCAAACGATGAAGATCTAAAAGTTATTCATCGTGCCCTATTAAATCTTTGTTTTGCAATCTGAATCTTGATAATGATGGGACTATATGATCCACCTTTTGTTGGGGATCGTAGCAGAAATTTAAAATTTTCTACGCATCACCAAGATCAATCTATGGAGTAATCTAGCAACGAGGGGAAGGGGAGTGCATCTACATACCCTTGTAGATCGCTAAGCGGAAGCGTTGCAAGAACGCGGTTGGTGGAGTCATACACGCAGCGATTCAGATCGCAGTCGATTCCGATCTAAGCACCGAACAACGGCGCCCGCCGTTTAACACACATACAGCCCGGTGACGTCTCCCGCGCCTTGATCCAGCAAGGAGAGAGGGAGAGGTTGGGGAAGACTCCGTCCAGCAGCAGCACGACGGCGTGGTGATGGTGGAGGAGCGCGGGACTCCAGCAGGGCTTCGCCAAGCACTACGAGAGACGAGGAGGGAGAGAGGTAGGGCTGCACCAAGAGGGAGATCTAAATCATGTGTTGGGCAGCCCCATACCTCAAGTATATATATATAGGGGAAGGGGAGGGGCTGCGCCCCCATCTAGGGTTCCATCCCTAGGGGTGGCGGCAGCCCCCAAAACCCATCTAGGGTGCGGCCAAGGGGGGAAGAGAGGGGGGCGCCCCTAGGGTGGGCCTTAAGGCCCATCTGGACCTAGGGTTTGCCCCCTTCCCACTCTCCATGCGCCTTGGGCCTTGGTGGGGGGCGCACCAGCCCACCTGGGGCTGGTCCCCTCCCACACTTGGCCCACGCAGCCTTCTGGGGCTGGTGGCCCCACCTGGTGGACCCCCGGGACCCTCCCGGTGGTCCTCGGTACGTTACCGATAGCACCCGAAACTTTTCCGGTGACCAAAACGGGACTTCCCATATATAAATCTTTACCTCCGGACCATTCTGGAACTCCTCATGACGTCCGGGATCTATCCGGGAGTCCGAACAACATTAGTAACCGCGTACATACTTTCCCTATAACCCTAGCGTCATCGAACCTTAAGTGTGTAGACCCTACGGGTTCGGGAGTCATGCAGACATGGCCGAGACAACTCTCCGGTCAATAACCAACAGCGGGATCTGGATACCCATGTTGGCTCCCACATGCTCCACGATGATCTCATCGGATGAACCACGATGTCAAGGACTTAATCAATCCCGTATACAATTCCCTTTGTCTATCGGTACGATACTTGCCCGAGATTCGATCGCCGGTATCCCGATACCTTGTTCAATCTCGTTACCGGCAAGTCTCTTTACTCGTTCCGTAACACATCATCCCGTGATCAACTCCTTGATCACATTGTGCACATTATGATGATGTCCTACCGAGTGGGCCCAAGATACCTCTCCTTACACGGAGTGACAAATCCCAGTCTCGATTCGTGAAGGAAATATGCCCTAGAGGCAATAATAAAGTTATTATTTCCTTATATCATGATAAATGTTTATTATTCATGCTAGAATTGTATTAACCGGAAACATAATACATGTGTGAATACATAGACAAACATTGTGTCACTAGTATGCCTCTACTTGACTAGCTCGTTGATCGAAGATGGTTAAGTTTCCTAACCATAGACATGAGTTGTCATTTGATTAACGGGATCACATCATTAGGAGAATGATGTGATTGACTTGACCCATTTCGTTAGCTTAGCACTTGATCGTTTAGTTTGTTGCTATTGCTTGCTTCATGACTTATACATGTTTCTATGACTATGAGATTATGCAACTCCCGTTTATCGGAGGAACACTTTGTGTGCTACCAAACGTCACAACGTAACTGGGTGATTATAAAGGTGCTCTACAGGTGTCTCTAAAGGTACTTGTTGGGTTGGCATATTTCGAGATTAGGATTTGTCACTCCGATTGTCGGAGAGGTATCTCTGGGCCCTCTCGGTAATGCACATCACATAAGCATTACAACTAATAATTTAGTTGCGGGATGATGTATTACGGAACGAGTAAAGAGACTTGCCGGTAACGAGATTGAACTAGGTATGGGATACCGACGATCGAATATCTCGGGCAAGTACATACCGATGACAAAGGGAAACGTATGTTGTTATGCCGGTCTGACCGATAAAAGATCTTCATAGAATATGTGGGAGCCAATATGAGCATCCATGTTCCGCTATTGGTTATTGACCGAAGACGTGTCTCGGTCATGTCTACATTATTCTCGAACCCGTAGGGTCCGCACGCTTAAACGGTACGATGACAGTTTCATTATGAGTTTATATATTTTGAGGTACCGAAGGTTGTTCGGAGTCCCAGATATGACCGCGGACATGACAAGGAGTCTTGAAATGGTCGAGACATAAAGATCGATATATTGGACGGCTATATTCGGACACCGGAAGGGTTACCAGAACCCCTCGGGGAAATATTGGGCCTTAGTGGGCCTGAGGGGAGAGAGAGGGCAGCAGCCCAGGAGGTGGCGCGCCCCCTCCCATGGGGAGTGCGAATTGGACTAGGGGAAGGGGGCGCGGCCCCTCTTTCCATCTCCCTCTCCCTCTCTTTCCTTCCCCCTTCCCTCTTCCTAGTTGGAGTAGGAAAGGGGAGTCCTACTCCTACTAGGAGGAGGACTCCCCCCTCCTTGGCGCGCCCCAAGGGCCGGCCGGCCTCTCCCCCTTGCTCCTTTATATACAGGGGCAGGGGGCACCTCTAGACACACAAGTTGATCTTCGTGATCGTTCTCTTAGCCGTGTGCGGTGCCCCCCTCCACCATAATCCTCGATAATATTGTAGCAGTGCTTAGGCGATGCCCTGCGACGATAGAACATCAAGATCGTCACCACGCCGTCGTGCTGACCGGAACTCTTCCCCGACACTTTGCTGGATCGGAGTCCGGGGATCGTCATCGAGCTGAACGTGTGCTAGAACTCGGAGGTGCCGTAGTTTCGGTGCTTGATCGGTCGGGCCGTGAAGACGTACGACTACATCAACCACGTTGTGCTAACGCTTCCGCTTCCGGTCTACGAGGGTACGTAGACAACACTCTCCCCTCTCGTTGCTATGCATCACCATGATCTTGCGTGTGCGTAGGAATTTTTTTGAAATTACTACGTTCCCCAACAGTGGCATCCGAGCCAGGTTTTATGCGTTGATGTTATGCACGAGTAGAACACAAGTGAGTTGTGGGCGATATAAGTCATACTGCTTACCAGCATGTCATACTTTGGTTCGGCGGTATTGTTGGATGAAGCGGCCCGGACCGACATTACGTGTACGCTTACGCGAGACTGGTTCTACCGACGTGCTTTGCACACAGGTGGCTGGCGGGTGTCAGTTTCTCCAACTTTAGTTGAACCGAAGTGTGGCTACGCCCGGTCCTTGCGAAGGTTAAAACAGCACCAACTTGACAAACTATCGTTGTGGTTTTGATGCGTAGGTAAGGAACGGTTCTTGCTTAAGCCCGTAGCAGCCACGTAAAACTTGCAACAACAAAGTAGAGGACGTCTAACTTGTTTTTGCAGGGCATGTTGTGATGTGATATGGTCAAGACATGATGCTAAATTTTATTGTATGAGATGATCATGTTTTGTAACCGAGTTATCGGCAACTGGCAGGAGCCATATGGTTGTCGCTTTATTGTATGCAATGCAATTGCGCTGTAATGCTTTACTTTATCACTAAGCGGTAGCGATAGCCGTGGAAGCATAAGTTTTGGCGAGACGACAACGATGCTACGATGGTGATCAAGGTGTTGCGCCAGTGACGATGGTGATCATGACGGTGCTTCGAAGATGGAGATCACAAGCACAAGATGATGATGACCATATCATATCACTTATATTGATTGCATGTGATGTTTATCTTTTATGCATCTTATCTTGCTTTGATTGACGGTAGCATTATAAGATGATCCCTCACTAAATTATCAAAGTATAAGTGTTCTCCCTGAGTATGCACCATTGCGAAAGTTCTTCATGCTAAGACACCACGTGATGATCAGGTGTGATAGGCTCTACGTTCAAATACAACTGGTCCAAAACAGTTGCACAAGCGGAATACTCAGGTTTAACTTGACGAGCCTAGCATATAACAGATATGGCCTCGGAAGACGGAGACCGAAAGGTCGAGCATGAATCATATAGTAGATATGATCAACATATTGATGTTCACCATTGATACTACTCCAACTCACGTGATGATCGGACATGGTTTAGTTGATTTGGATCACGTGATCACTTAGAGGATTAGAGGGATATCTTTCTAAGTGGGAGTTCTTAAGTAATATGATTAATTGAACTTAAATTTATCATGAACTTAGTACCTGATAGTATCTTGCTTGTCTATGTTTGATTGTAGATAGATGGCTCGTGTTGTTGTTCCGTTGAATTTTAATGCGTTCCTTGAGAAAGCAAAGTTGAAAGATGATGGTAGCAATTACACGGACTGGGTCCGTAACTTGAGGATTATCCTCATTGTTGCACAGAAGAATTACGTCCTGGAAGCACCGCTAAGTGCCAAGCCAGATGTTATGAATGTCTGGCAGAGCAAAGCTGATGACTACTCGATAGTTTAGTGTGCCATGCTTTACGGCTTAGAACCGGGTCTTCAACGACGTTTTGAACGTCATGGAGCATATGAGATGTTCCAGGAGTTGAAGTTAATATTTCAAGCAAATGCCTAGATTGAGAGATATGAAGTCTCCAATAAGTTCTATAGCTGCAAGATGGAGGAGAATAGTTCTGTCAGTGAACATATACTCAAAATGTCTGGGTATCATAATCACTTGACTCAACTGGGGGTTAATCTTCCTGTTGATAGTGTCATTGACAGAGTTCTTCAATCACTGCCACCAAGCTACAAAAGCTTCGTGATGAACTATAATATGCAAGGGATGAATAAGACTATTCCTGAGCTCTTCGCAATGCTAAAAGCCGCGGAGGTAGAAATCAAGAAGGAGCATCAAGTGTTGATGGTCAATAAGACCACCAGTTTCAAGAAAAAGGGCAAAGGGAAGAAGAAAGGGAACTTCAAGAAGAACAGCAAACAAGTTGCTGCTCAGGAGAAGAAACCCAAGTCTGGACCTAAGCCTGAAACTGAGTGCTTCTACTGCAAGCAGACTGGTCACTGGAAGCGGAACTGCCCCAAGTATTTGGCGGATAAGAAGGATGGCAAAGTGAACAAAGGTATATGTGATATACATGTTATTGATGTGTACCTTACTAATGCTCGCAGTAGCACCTGGGTATTTGATACTGGTTCTGTTGCTAACATTTGCAACTCGAAACAGGGGCTACGGATTAAGCGAAGATTGGCTAAGGACGAGGTGACGATGCGCGTGGGAAATGGTTCCAAAGTCGATGTGATCGCGGTCGGCACGCTACCTCTACATCTACCTTCGGGATTAGTATTAGACCTAAATAATTGTTATTTGGTGCCAGCGTTGAGCATGAACATTATATCTGGATCTTGTTTGATGCAAGACGGTTATTCATTTAAATCAGAGAATAATGGTTGTTCTATTTATATGAGTAATATATTTTATGGTCATGCACCCTTGAAGAGTGGTCTATTTTTGATGAATCTCGATAGTAGTGATACACATAAGATTCAATATGATAGTGCAAGCATTTTGATTGGCTCATAGTAAT
>NC_053024.1:217406291-217422481 GCF_003073215.2 Triticum urartu | reverse complement strand
ACACCTTCTATCACAGATCCGAAGGCCAAGACTTTTGTTGCTAAATTCGGAAACTTTCTAGAGAAGGAGTTTCTCTCGAAAGAAGTGAGTGGGAGGAAAGTAGAACTTGACGAGGTAACTGTACCTGCTCCTTATTGGAAGTAGTACATCATAGAAACCAAATTCTGTGACACCTACACCTAATTAGTGAGGAAGCTAATGATAATGATCATGAAACTTCAGAACAAGATACTACTGAACCTCGTAGATCAACCAGAGTAAGATCCGCACCAGAGTGGTACGTAATCCTGTTCTGGAAGTCATGCTACTAGATCATGATGAACCTACGAACTATGAAGAAGCGATGGTGAGCCCAGATTCCGCAAAATGGCTTGAAGCCATGAAATCTGAGATGGGATCCATGTATGAGAACAAAGTATGGACTTTGGTTGACTTGCCCAATGATCGGCAAGCAATTGAGAATAAATGGATCTTCAAGAAGAAGACTGACGCTGACGGTAATGTTACTGTCTACAAAGCTCGACTTGTCGCAAAAGGTTTTCGACAAGTTCAAGGGATTGACTACGATGAGACCTTCTCACCCGTAGCGATGCTTAAGTCTGTCCGAATCATGTTAGCAATTGCCGCATTTTATGATTATGAAATTTGGCAGATGGATGTCAAAACTGCATTCCTGAATGGATTTCTGGAAGAAGAGTTGTATATGATGCAACCGGAAGGTTTTGTCGATCCAAAGGGAGCTAACAAAGTGTGCAAGCTCCAGCGATCCATTTATGGACTGGTGCAAGCCTCTCGGAGTTGGAATAAACACTTTGATAGTGTGATCAAAGCATTTGGTTTTGTACAGACTTTTGGAGAAGCCTGTATTTACAAGAAAGTGAGTGGGAGCTCTGTAGCATTTCTGATATTATATGTAGATGACATATTACTAATCGGAAATGATATAGAATTTCTGATAGCATAAAGGGATACTTGAATAAGAGTTTTTCAATGAAAGACCTCGGTGAAGCTGCTTACATATTGGGCATTAAGATCTATAGAGATAGATCAAGACGCTTAATTGGACTTTCACAAAGCACATACCTTGACAAAATTTTGAAGAAGTTCAAAATGGATCAAGCAAAGAAAGGATTCTTGCCTGTGTTACAAGGTGTGAAATTGAGTAAGACTCAATGCCCGACCACTGCAGAAGATAGAGAGAAAATGAAAGATGTTCCCTATGCTTCAGCCATAGGCTCTATCATGTATGCAATGCTGTGTACCAGACCTGATGTATGTCTTGCTATAAGTCTAGCAGGGAGGTACCAAAGTAATCCAGGAGTGGATCACTGGACAGCGGTCAAGAACATCCTGAAATACCTGAAAAGGACTAAGGATATGTTTCTCGTATATGGAGGTGACAAAGAGCTCATCGTAAATGGTTACGTTGATGCAAGCTTTGACACTGATCCGGACGATTCTAAATCGCAAACCGGATACGTGTTTACATTAAACAGTGGAGCTGTCAGTTGGTGCAGTTCTAAACAAAGCGTTGTGGCGGGATCTACATGTGAAGCGGAGTACATAGCTGCTTCAGAAGCAGCAAATGAAGGAGTCTGGATGAAGGAGTTCATATCCGATCTAGGTGTCATACCTAGTGCATCGGGTCCAATGAAAATCTTTTGTGACAATACTGGTGCAATTGCCTTGGCAAAGGAATCCAGATTTCACAAGAGAACCAAGCACATCAAGAGACGCTTCAATTCCATCCGGGATCTAGTCCAGGTGGGAGACATAGAGATTTGCAAGATACATACGGATCTGAATGTAGCAGACCCGTTGACTAAGCCTCTTCCACGAGCAAAACATGATCAGCACCAAAGCTCCATGGGTGTTAGAATCATTACTGTGTAATCTAGATTATTGACTCTAGTGCAAGTGGGAGACTGAAGGAAATATGCCCTAGAGGCAATAATAAGTTATTATTTTATTTCCTTATATCATGATAAATGTTTATTATTCATGCTAGAATTGTATTATCTGGAAACATAATACTTGTGTGAATACATAGACAAACCAAACGTCACTAGTATGCCTCTACTTGACTAGCTCGTTAATCGAAGATGGTTATGTTTCCTAACCATAGACATGTGTTGTCATTTGATTAACGGATCACATCATTAGGAGAATGATGTGATTGACATGACCCATTCCATTAGCTTAGCACCCGATCGTTTAGTATGTTGCTATTGCTTTCTTCATGACTTATACATGTTCCTATGACTATGAGATTATGCAACTCCCGTTTGCCGGAGGAACACTTTGTGTGCTACCAAACGTCACAAGTAACTGGGTGATTATAAAGGAGCTCTACAGGTGTCTCCAAAGGTACATGTTGGGTTGGCGTATTTCGAGATTAGGATTTGTCACTCCGATTGTCGGAGAGGTATCTCTGGGCCCTCTCGGTAATGCACATCATCATAAGCCTTGCAAGCATTGCAACTAATGAGTTAGTTGCGAGATGATGTATTACGAAACGAGTAAAGAGACTTGCCGGTAACGAGATTGAACTAGGTATTGAGATACCGACGATCGAATCTCGGGCAAGTAACATACCGATGACAAAGGGAACAACGTATGTTGTTATGCGGTCTGACCGATAAAGATCTTCATAGAATATGTAGGAGCCAATATGAGCATCCAGGTTCCGCTATTGGTTATTGACCGGAGACGTGTCTCGGTCATGTCTACATTGTTCTCGAACCCGTAGGGTCCGCACGCTTAACGTTACGATGACTTTTTCATTATGAGTTTATATATTTTGATGTACCGAAGTTTGTTCGGAGTCCCGGATGTGATCACGGACATGACGAGGAGTCTCGAAATGGTCGAGACATAAAGATTGATATATTGGAAGCCTATGTTTGGACATCAGAAGTGTTCCGGGTGAAATCGGCATTTTACTGGAGTACCGGGAGGTTACCGGGCCCCCCGGGTAACCTAATGGGCCTTAATGGGCCTAGTGGAGGAAGAGGAGAGGAGGCCTAGGGGCTACCGCGCACCCCTCCCCCCCAAGTCCGAATTGTACAAGGAGGGGGGGCGGCGCCCCCCTTTCCTTTCTTCCCTCTCTTCCTTCTTCCCCAAGTCCTAATCCAACTAGGGAAAGGGGGAGTCCTACTCCCGGTAGGAGTAGGACTCCTCCTGCGCGCCTCCTCCTAGGGCCAGCTGCACCCCCCTTGGCTCCTTTATATACGGGGGCAGGGGCACCTAGAACACAGTTGATCTCTGATCGTTTCTTAGCCGTGTTGCGGTGCCCCCTCCCATACCTGTCGGTGTCAAAACCGGCGGATCTCGGGTAGGGGGTCCCGAACTGTGCGTCTAGGCCAGATGGTAACAGGAGGCAAGGGACACGAAGTTTTACCCAGGTTCGGGCCCTCTTGATGGAGGTAAAACCCTACGTCCTGCTTGATTAATATTGATGATATGGGTAGTACAAGAGTAGATCTACCACGAGATCGGAGAGGCAAAACCCTAGAAGCTAGCCTATGTTATGATTATTGTTCTGTATGTTGTCCTACGACTAAAACCCTCCAGTTTATATAGACATCGGAGAGGGTTAGGGTTACACAAAGTTGGTTACAATGGTAGGAGATCTACATATCCGTATCGCCAAGCTTGCCTTCCACGCCAAGGAAAGTCCCTTCCGGACACCCCCTAATCCAGGACTCCCTCAGTAGCCCCTGAACCAGGCTTCAATGACGATGAGTCCGGCGCGCAGATTGTCTTCGGCATTGCAAGGCGGGTTCCTCCTCCAAGTACTTCATAGAAGATTTTGAACACAAAGATAGTGTCCGGCTCTGCAAAATAATTTCCACATATTGCCATAGAGAGAATAATGTTCACACCAATCTAATCTGCTGACGTATTCCGTAGCATGACAACACCACGGCCAAGCCTTTATTCGAATCGTTTTATTATCCCACCTCAGCGTGTCATGCGAGGCGGTTTCCTTGGCACGTCTTGTTAAAGCAGAGATCGTGTCCCCTTATTCCGGGATTCTCATCAATACGGGCGTGGGTAACCCAACCGCTTCTAGGACTCCTAGACTATAGGCAAGTCCAAACGGCCACGGAGAGGACGCTTGATATTCACCCTCTTTATAAAGGGACAAGGCTTTTATTTTTTCCCTCCCGTGCTCAATCGAATCCTTCCCCCACCTCAAGCTCAAACACCCAAAGTTCAGGTCAGGTGCTCCGAACCTTCAATCATGTCCGGATCTAGCCTTCAAGGCCGATGGGTGCCTTCCTCCGTCACGGAAGAAGACATCAAAAAGTTGAGGGAGGCCAGATATCTGACCGCCGAGGTTTTGCATCGGCTGCCTGCCCGAGGGCAGGCCGTCCCCTCCCCCGAACCCAACGAGAACGTCGTGTTCGTCTCCCACTTCCTCCGAGGTCTAGGCCTTGCTCTGGATCCTTTCGTCAGGGGTTTGATGTTTTATTACGGGCTAGATTTCCATGATCTAGCTCCGGACTCCTTTCTTCATATCACGACATTTATTGTCGTGTGTGAGGCCTTCCTCCGGGTTACCCCTCACTTTGGCTGTGGCTCAAGACCTTTGAAGTAAAGCCGAAGATGATCGAGGGGCAACATGCAGCGTGTGGAGGTGCCTCAATATGCAAGATGACGGGAGCTCCATGGCCCAAAGGTTCCATTCCAGAGGTGTCTGAATTGTGGCAACAGGAGTGGTTCTACATCACGGCTCCTAGAAGTGCCAAGTGGGCGGCCGCCCCTGTTTTCCGCTCGGGCCCTCCACCACAACTGATGTCATGGATCAGCAGAGGTCTGAGCTGGGGTCCAGCCAAGGACGTGCCTATACTGCAAAGCCGCATTCGAGATCTCTTCAATGGAGATTTTGGTTTGGTTGCGGTAATACAAGTTATGCTGGTTCGTCAAGTCCAGCCTTGCAAACGCCGGCCCCTTCGCTTGTGGGAGTTCAATCCCGAGGGACGCGTGTCATTCAAAATTTCCTCGGCCTGACGCACGAGGAGATGTACAAGTCATTCTTCGGACCTCAGGTAGAGTGTCCGGAAATCACCGAGGACGTGGGCCTGAGCAGTAACCGCGCCGCCGAACAGGTAAGGAATCTTCCACCGAACATACTATCTCTCATTTGTTACGAAGTTATTTCGAGAGTTCGCTTTTTGACCAGGACTGGCTAACAAAGGCGAAGTTGATTCGGTGTTCGGCCCCCCTCCCTGAGGGTTTGGACAATCCGGTATTGGAAAAGATGCTCCAGGTCGCACCTTGCCCGGAGCCCTTGAAGGAAGATACTGGGGAGGATAATACGGGCGGACGCGGGCCCCCAACGCTGCCCATTCTAACCGAGGGAGCGAGCGTCTCCATGAAGGAAGACGACCGGAGGAGGAAAAGGACTGCGCCCGGGGATTCGGAAGCCGAAGCTTCCAAACGGGAGAAGAAGTCTCCCACAGAGGGTCCTACCTTGGGGGTGCTTTTGCCGCACAAAGTCCGCGGGGGGATCAATTCTCCAGCGAGTCGTAAGTGACCCGAAATACTTTAATAGTACAGGTATGCCATCTTTTTCTTCTGAGAAAATAACCACCGCATATATCTTTGCAGTTCGGGCCTTAGCCCCTCTCAAATGAGCTCGTCTTCGGGGGATCTTCTTCCAGAGATGATGGAGAGCGAAACGCCTCCTCCGGACTCCTCCGCTCCGGAAGCGGGCGACCCCGAAGTGTCGTCGCGGAGGGCCTCTCCGAGTCCGGTGAGGCCAGAAGATAATCCCATTGACCCCCGAAGCTCCCAGTGTCGGCTCCCGAAGAGAGCAGACAAAAGAGTCCGGCACCTATGGTGTGCGATCGGATGTTCTGAGGGAGTTGGTGGGGCGAGCGGCCATCTCAGATGAACACCGTATGCTGATGAATACGGTGATGGAGAGAATCTCGTCCGCCGAAAGCGGATTGCATGAAGCTTTTATGAGTCTACTGACAGGCTTTGAGGTACGTAAAATAATGTATGATAGTCCTGCACATGCTAGGTGTGCCCTGTGTAGATAGTAGCCCCTGAGACTCTGGTTGTCGTCGGAAACAACGACGAACAGAGGATCATATTCCCAGGTAATAACCATACTGCCTCTATGTGCAGGTGATGGAAGCTCCGGTGGCTAGCCGGACTAGCGAGTTTGCCCATTTAAAACGGCAGTTGGATGCGGCAGACGCCGACATCGAGCTTGTTAACAAAAGGCTTGACGAGGCACAGGGTAAGTGTCATTATCTGGTAAACGCCACATAGTAAGAGCAGCATGATGCCAGTATCTTTAATATGTTGTGACTGCAGATGGAGCTGCCACTGTTGAAGCCTTGCGGGCAGAACTTGCCCGAGCCAAGGAACAAGCGAGGTTGGTAATGCGGCTGCTTTGAAGGCGGCCGAAGAGTTGAAAGCCGAGAAGGCCGCGCATGGCGAGAGCCGAGATAAGATGGCCAAGATGGCCATAGAATTAAAAGCCGCCGCCGACCGTTGCCGGGTTCTTGAAAAGGAAAACCTAGCGAAGGCATCGGACCTTGAGAAGGCTGCTGCGACGAGAAAAGACATCCGCTCTGCTATGAGGGCGAAGAAGGAGGAGCTGCGGGAAGCCGGGGATATTGTAGCTGGGAAATCCTTTATGTTGCGGAGGAAGTTCGGAGATCCACGGTATGCCTCTGGATCGGCTGTGGAGTTCGGAGGATGTGTATATGGATTTGGCGGCGAGCGCTGCCGATGCGGCCAAGTACTTCCAGGGTCAGACGGACCGTGAAGTGGACCAGCTGTTTTGGACACAATTCCATTCTCCCGAGCGTCGCTTTCATTGACTGACCAATTAGCCGAATGGGCCGAACTGAATAGGTTGTCCGGACTCGCCATGAGGTCTGTTGTGGATCAGCTATGGCCGGAAAGGCCAAAACCGAACAGCTATTTCAGCTTGGTGCAGCAGTTCCTTGACGTGGTGCCGCGCATTAATGCGATGAAGAGGTCGGCGTGCATAGAGGGCTCACGGATGGCCTTTGCCCGTGTTAAAGCATACTGGGCGGAGATGGATGCTACCACTGTTGCAGCGCGGGATTCGGCCATAGGTCGAATGGCTGCTGAGCACTACTTTGAAGAAGTTCTTGAGGGTGCTCGTTTGATAGAGACCCAGTGCTCAAAAAATATTATGTTTGAGTGATATGTAATCTCATTGTAAGCGAAATGCTTTTATAAATTTTTATAAGGCTATTTTTATACTTTTGCCTGAAAGTAATATGATGCCTCCTGGGCGGCCGTTTATGTATACATGTGTATAACCTGAAAGATTGCAGCCGTCGGCTTCAACCCCCACGCATATAATGCGGAGGTGCTCGCAAAAACACGCGTTCACACTTAACCCAACGTCTTGGTCCTATTAAGGAGGTGATAGCGGAGCGAGCGAGGCAACCGGACTATAATGCTTTAGCACTTTCACTTAGCCATAGGAGTTTGACAGTGGGGCTACTAGATAGCCCCTGGTGGCTCCGCACTCTCCCGATCCCGGGGTGCGTACATGCCTGGCCGGAAACAGCCCTTCGTTAAGGCGGAGGAATTCTAACATTCCAACGGGTCATCGAGTGGTTGACCAGTCTCACGCTATATCATGACAGTCAGTTTTCGGCTTTCTCTACTGAGGTGCTCGTCCGGATGAACCAGGGCACAATCGCAGTAGTTCTCCTGGTGCTACCTTAGCCGGTAAAGCGGAACGTAAGGCACCAAAACACAGGAGCCGGGCAAACCCAACATTTGACCAAAGACAATGATTCGGAGCTGATGCATATAGGGCCAAACTCGCGACGCCGAACACTCCCTAAGGTATTCGGTCTTTGTGGTATAAACCGGGCCTAAATAATGGCCTTTGTAAGAAGCCCCTTGTGTCCAGGTACGTGCATTGTTCTGGCGTGGCCACATGCCAAGACGTCAGCATCCTTCTCAACGGTGGATATGTATCAACAAGAGACAGTAAAAAAGGTTTACGCAGGGTCTTAATCTAAAAAGAATCCTTGGAGCGGGTCCCTGCTGCACGTCTGCGCCTGTGTCTCCGTTGTGCCGTATCCTGGACGGGTGTAGCACTGATCGGTCTGTAAAAGAGAGGAATTTAGGTGAAAAAGTTGTCGTGCAAAAAGATAGTTTTTAAAGAAACCATGTATAATTCAAGATGAGAAAAAATTGCCACTTGTCTGCGCGCGTTGAGCCCCTTGTATTGACAAATAGGGGTGTGACCATTTATTCGGTATAAATAGCGGCGCCGGACTTGATTAGTTGTGTCTGAGGTCTTGACGACCTATTGGATGCTTTCGCTGGTCCGGGCGCCTTTAGTGTGCGGCTGCCAAGGCAGCCGCACTCTCTTCGGCGCACAGAGATCGCTTGATATTTCCGTTCACTGAAATGATGCCACGTGGACCGGGCATCTTGAGTGTGAGGGAGGCGTAGTGTGGTATTGCATTAAAGCGAGCGAAAGCTTCAGTCGAGCAGTGCTTGATAGCCACTTTGGAACGGAGCGATGTGGAAGGTTAAATGCTCGCGACGGAAGTTATCGGGGGAGCCGAATATAACTTGTAGTAGGAGGGAGCCCGTACAACGAGCCCCTGGGCCTGGCGTTACTCCTTTAAAGGTAGTATTGCTATGGCAAATTTTTGTTGGGTCTAACCCCATCCCGCGGATTGTATCCTGATATATTAGGTTTAGATTGCTGCCACCGTCCATCAAGACTCGTGTGAAGTGATATCCGCCAATTACTGGGTCTAATACCAGGGCAGCCCATCCTGCGCGTCGGATACTTGCTGAGTAATCGCGATGGTCGAAAGTGATCGGTTGAGACGACCAGTGGCAGGACTTCGCGGTGACAGGCACTTGGGTATATTTTCCTGGGAGTGCCGCGTTGTTTTTTCCCTTGATCACGTGTAACACGTTTACTGTTTTGACTTCTGGTGGAAATTTCTTTTGTTCCCCAGTGTCTTGCTTGGGAGGCTCGTCCTCGTCTTCACTTGGTGTATCCTCCCCCTTGTGTACGGCGTTGAGCTTGCCGGACTGCTTGAAGACCCAACATTCTCTGTGGGTATGATTAGCAGGTTTACCAGGGGTACTATGGATCTGACATACTTGGTCCAGAATTTTGTTGAGGCTGGACAGTTCATCCCTGGTGCCTTTAGAGGGCGGCTTTTGCTGACCTGGCCGAGAGCTTTTGAATCCGGCGTTTACTGCCGTGCCCTTCGTGCTGTCTTCTTTATTCCGGCGTTTGTTATTGCTGTTGCGCCGTGATTTCCCATTTCCATCTCTAACTTCAGATGTACTGGGGTCGCTGGTGCTGCATCTGGCTAGCCAGCTGTCCTCACCCGCGCAAAAGCGGGTCATGAGGCTTGTTAATGCGGCCATCGTTCTCGGCTTATTTTGGCCGAGGTGTCTGGCGAGCCATTCGTCACGGACGCTATGCTTAAAAGCTGCCAAGGCTTCGGCGTCCGGACAGTCGACAATCTGGTTCTTTTTAGTAAGAAACCTGTTCCAAAGCTTTCGGGCTGACTCTCCGGGCTGTTGAGTTATATGACTCAAATCGTCCGCATCCGGAGGTCGGACATAAGTCCCTTGAAAATTTTGCCCGAAAGGCGTCTTCGAGCTCTTCCCAACTTCCAATGGAGCTTTCGGGGAGGCCTTTAAGCCAGTGACAGCTGGCCCTTTGAGCTTGAGGGGTAAGTACTTGATGGCGTGGAGATCATCTCCTCGAGCCATATGGATATGAAGGATGTAGTCCTCAATCCAGACCCCAGGGTCTGTTGTTCCGTCGTATTCTCTATGTTTACGGGTTTTGAATCCCTCTGGAAATTCATGGTCCAGCACCTCATCGGTGAAACATAGGGGGTGTGCGGCACCCCTGTAGCTGGGTGTACCGCGTTGTTCGGATGTTTGTTGTGTTGCATTGTATGCTGGGGCGCGCTTGCGTGGTCCATAGATGGATCTTGTTGCGCCGTCCTTTGGGTGCGAGCCCTCGCATGGGTCGCGTGTTGTATTGTGAGTGGCGTTGTATGCCGCTCTGTGTTGGTAGAGGGGTCGTCTATCCGGCCAGGTGGCTGCTTTGATATTTGGTTGTGGGGGGTCTGAGGCCTCCTCATCGAATTCAGGTAGCAGCTTCCGCTTTGGGTAGCTCTTGGAGGGGCGATTGTCGCCGTACCTCGCTGCTGTGTTGAGTATTTTACTCCATCTGATTTGGAGTGTGTCTTGCGCAGCCTTGAGCCTTTGCTTCTGCTTTTTAAGACTCCTCGCGGTGGCAACAAGCCTTTTACGGGCATTCTGCTGCTCCGGGTGCCTGTCCGGCGTTATGTCGTCCGGACCATTATCCTTGATAGAATTTGTTTGTTCGGTTTGATTATCCGGATTGCCGTTGTCCGGCAGCGGTTCGCCCTGCTCAGCGCTGGGTCTGTGTGATCGTTATTTCTGTCGAGGCGGGATTTGGGGCGGCGCTTGCGTCGCCGCTTTGACTGCTTCGAGGGAACAAGCCTTCGGTGCGTCCTTCCGCTCCTCGTCGTCATCTTTTGGTGCGTCCACCATGTATACGTCATATGATGAGGTGGGCGTCCAGCGCCCTGTGGGCGGTGGTTCTTCTTCGCCTCCCGCATCGTCGTCCATACCGTCGATGTTTTCAGAGTCGAAGTCGAGCATGTCGGTTAAATCGTCGACAGTGGCTACAAAGTGGGTGGTGGGTGGGCGTCGAATTTCTTCGTCTTCCGCATCCCAATCCTGCTGGCCATGATCCGGGCAGGGCTCTCTTGACAAAGAGAGAGACTTTAGTGATTTCATAATATCGCCGAAGGGCGAGTGCTGAAAGATGTCCGCGGCGGTAAACTCCATGATCGGCACCCAATCGGATTCAATCGGCAGGGGCGCGGAGGGTTCGGAGTCCGGGAAGGAGTCCGGCTCCTTGGAGTCACGAGTCTCGTGGAGTGCGGGGCTGGTGTTCGGCTCGATCGTCGTTGGGATCGCAGCCCCCGAGGCGGCGTCCAACCACCCATCCTTGATCGGCGCAGTTGGCTCCGAATTAAGGGTCGAAGCCGATGCGGGTGCGGCCTCCAGGGTACTGTTCGATGGCGGAGCTAGATCATGCCCGTCGTGACAGTGCGGCGCGCTCGGCAGTGGCACGACTCCGTCGAAGATCAAGTCCCCGCGGATGTCAGCCGTATAGTTTAAACTTCCAAACCTAACCTGACGGCCAGGGGCGTAGCTTTCGATCTGCTCCAGATGGCCAAGCAAATTAGCCCGCAGTGCAAAGCCGCCGAAGACAGAGATCTGTCCGGGGAAACAAGTTTCACCCTGGACCACATCACTATCGATGATAGTAGGAGCCATCAAGCCTGACGGCGACGACACAAAGGAACTCTCAATGAAAGCAACCAATGTCGGTGTCAAAACCGTCGGATCTCGGGTAGGGGGTCCCGAACTGTGCGTCTAGGCTGGGATGGTAACAGGAGGCAAGGGACATGAAGTTTTACCCAGGTTCGGGCCCTCTTGATGGAGGGTAAACCCTACGTCCTGCTATTAATATTGATGATATGGGTAGTAAGAGTAGATCTACCATGAGATCAGAGAGGCTAAACCAGAAGCTAGCTATGGTGATTGTTGTTCTGTATGTTGTCCTACAGACTAAAACCCTCCGGTTTATATAGACACCGGAGAGGGTTAGGGTTACACAAAGTCGGTTACAATGGTAGGAGATCCACATATCCGTAATCGCCAATTGCCTTCCACGCCAAGGAAAGTCCCTCGGACACGGGACGAAGTCTTCAATCTTGTATCTTCATTAGTCCAGGTCAGCTGAAGTATAGTCCAGCCATCCGGACACCCCCTAATCCAGAACTCCCTTAGGCGTTGTTCTTACTTGAACAAACATCCCACTTATGATTAACCTCTATTGCAAGCATCCGCAACTACAACAGAAGTATTAAGGTAAACCTAACCATAGCATGAAACATATGGATCCAAATCAGCCCCTTACGAAGCAACGCATAAACTAGGGTTTAAGCTTCAGTCACTATAGAAACCATCATCTACTTATTACTTCCCAATGCCTTCCTATAGGCCCAAATAATGGTGAAATGTTATGTAGTCGACGTTCACATAACACCACTAGAGGCTAGAGAACATACATCTTATCAAAATATCAAATGAATACCAAATTCACATGACTACTAATAGCAAGACTTCTCCCTTGTCCTCAGGAACAAACGTAACTACTCACAAAGCATATTCATGTTCATAATCAGAGGGGTAATAATATGCATAAAGGATCTGAACATACGATCTTCCACCAAATAAACCAACTAGCATCAACTACAAGGAGTAATCAACACTACTAGCAACCTAATAGCACCAATCCCGGACTTTGAGACAAGAATTGGATACAAGAGATGAACTAGGGTTTGGAGATGAGATGGTGCTGGTGAAGATGTTGATGGAGATTGCCCTCTCCCGATGAGAGGAGCGTTGGTGATGACGATGGTGATGATTTCCCCCTCCCGGAGGGAAGTATCCCCGGCAGAACAGCTCTGCCGGAGCTCTAGATTGGTTCCGCCAAGGTTCCGCCTCGTGGCGGCGGAGTCTCGTCCCGAAAGGTTCCTTCTGATTTTTTCTCATCGAAAGACTTCATATAGAGAAGATGGACGTCGGAGACCCACCAGGGGGCCCACGAGGTAGGGGGCGCGCCCTAGGAGGGGGGGCCGCCCCCACCCTCGTGAGCAGGGTGTGGGCCCCCTGGACTTCATCTTTGGCGAGGATTTTTCTTTATTTATTTTAAGATATTCCATGGAGTTTCAGGACTTTTGGAGTTGCGCAGAATAGGTCTCTAATATTTGCTCCTTTTCCAGCCCAGAATTCCAGCTGCCGGCATTCTCCCTCCTTATGTAAACCTTGTAAAATAAGAGAGAATAGCCATAAGTATTGTGACATAAAGTGAAATAACAGCCCATAATGCAATAAATATCGATATAAAAGCATGATGCAAAATGGACGTATCAACTCCCCCAAGCTTAGACCTCGCTTGTCCTCAAGCGAAAAGCCGATAACAATAAATATGTCCTCATGTTTAGAGGTAGAGGCGTCGATAAAAATAAAATACGGACATGAAGGCATCATGATTATTCTCATAACAGCAACATATATAGATTTTGTCATATGATTACTTATGTTCAAGTGATGATCTATTCACAATGCAAAAGTATAAATCATAAACCTTATTGGGCTCCAACAAACTATAATCTCAGTCATTGAAGCAATTGCAATTTATCATAACATCGGAAAGAGTCTATGTCAGAGCTTAAAAGCAAGTCCACATACTCAACTATCATTTAGTCCTTCATAATTGCTAACACTCACGCAATACTTGTGGTTACGGAGTTTTAATCGGACACAGAGAAAGATAGGGGCTTATAGTTTTGCCCCACAACCTTTTACCTCAAGGGTAATGTCAACAATAATGGTTCATGCTCCCCTACATCCAATTATATATATATATATATATATATATATATATATGTGTTCTTTCCAACATGCTAAGCTTGCCAAAGGATAAAATGAAAAAAAAGTGAAGATCACCATGACTCTTGCATAAGGTAGAAGATAATAATAAAAGATAGGCCCTTCGCAGAGGGAAGCAGAGGTTGCCATGCGCTTTTATGGTTGGATGCACAAAATCTCAATGCGAAAGAACGTCACTTTATATTGCCCCTTGTGATATGTGAACCTTTATTATGCAGTCCGTCGCTTTTATTACTTCCACATCACAAGATCGTATAAAGCTTATTTCTCCCACACCAATCAATCATACATATTTAGAGCAATTTTTATTGCTTTGCACCGATGACAACTTACTTGAAGGATCTTACTCAATCCATAGGTAGATATGGTGGACTCTCATGGCAAAACTGGTTTAAGGGTATTTGGAAGCACAAGTAGTATTTCTACTTGGTGCTGAGAATTTGGCTAGCATGAGGGGGAAAGGCAAGCTCAACAAGTTAGAGGATCCATGACAACATACTTTATCTCAGATATAAGAAAGACATAACTCATTATGTTGTCTTCCTTGTCCAACATCAACTCTTTAGCATGTCATATTTTAATGAGTGCTCCCAATCATAAAAGATGTCAATGATAATATATCTATATGTGAAACCTCTCTTTCCTTATTACTTCCTATTAATTGCAACAATGACCAAAGCTATGTCTGCCAACTCCCAACAACTTTTAATCATCATACTCTTTCTATGTGAAGTCATTACTCTCAATAAGATCAATATGAACTTTTTGTTTCTTTTTATTCTTTTTCTCTTTCTTTTATTCACCCAAGATCATGGCAAAATAATCAAGCCCTTGACTCAACACTAATCTTTATTATATATAGCTCACGGACTCGATTACAAAGAGAGATCATAAAGCAAAACTCAAAACTAGATCATGCCATAAACTTTATTCTACTAGATCAAGATACTACTAATAGGATCGAACTAAGAAAAACGGTAAAGATAGGAGTTGTGATTGTGATACGATACCGGGGCACCTCCCCCAAGCTTGGCAGTTGCCAAGGGGAGTGCCCATACCCATGTGATTATATCTCCTTTGTCGGTGAAGAAGGTGGAGGTGTTGTGATGATGCGGGCTTGTCTCCATCTTCCAAGGCATAGGTTCACCATCATAGAAGGATGATCGAGTCTCCGGAATCCTCAAAATCTACAGCCAAACTCATCATTTTGAATCTATATCATACTCAACAGTTTTGGTTTTGCTAGGTCATAGATTTGGGCTTGGAGGTGCTCGATCTTCTCGTGAAGCTTGAAGATGTCTCCCCGATGTTGTCCGTATCCAACTTGTGGTTTGCTAGTGAAACTCCGCGATCATCATATGGTTGAGTTGAGTCCACGTTCCACCAATCCCTTGCACTTGAAAAATTGTTGCCTCCACTGCTTCGAGCCTCGTCTCCACGCTTCCGGTTCCCTTTGCGTCCCTCTTCATCGCGGGTGTCGCAGCAACCCATCACGCAAACTCAATGGTTTGAGGTGTCGCAGCACCTCCGCCGAGGTTAAGGGTTGATAAACCTTCTTCGAAAAACTTGTCCTTGGAAGCACTTGGGGCCGTCATGGATGGCTTGGATCTGTCAGAAAAACAGCTTCGAAACGAAAAGCAGGAGATTTGCGTGATACGGGAGTCAAAACCTTCGGGAGAATATATAATGAATTTTTACCGACCAAAATACGTATCGTGCAAGAAAACGGAGTCCGGAAGGCACACGAGGTGCTCACGAGGTAGGGGGGCGCGCCCAGGGGGGTAGGGCGCGCCCACCACCCTCGTGGGGCCCTCGTGTCCTTCCCGGACTGCTACTTATTTTTCTATTTTTCTAAATATTCCAAAACGGAGAAATATTGCCTTAAAAATTGTTTTGGAGTCGGTTTACTTACCGTACCACATACCTATTCCTTTTCGGAGTCTGAAACGTTCCGGAAAGTGTCTCTTATGTATTCCTCCGGGGTTACGGTTTCAATAATATTGGTTTCAACATTTATGGGATTACCTGAGATATAATGTTTGATTCTTTGACCGTTTACCACCTTCGGATTTGTGCCTTCGAAGTTGTTGATTTTTATGGCACCGGAATGATAGACCTCCTCGATAACATAGGGGCCTTCCCATTTAGAGAGAAGTTTTCCTGCAAAAAATCTTAAACGAGAGTTGTATAGCAATACATAATCACCTACATTAAACTCACGCTTTTGTATCCTTTTGTCATGCCATCTTTTAACTTTTTCTTTAAACAACTTGGCATTTTCATAAGCTTGGGTTCTCCATTCATCAAGTGAGCTAATATCAAATAACCTCTTCTCACCGGCAAGTTTAAAATCATAGTTGAGCTCTTTAATAGCCCAATATGCCTTATGTTCTAGTTCGAGAGGTAAGTGACATGCTTTTCCATAAACCATTTTATACGGAGACATACCCATAGGATTTTTATATGCAGTTCTATAAGCCCATAATGCATCATCAAGTTTCTTGGACCAATTCTTTCTAGACCTATTAACAGTCTTTTGCAAAATTAATTTGAGCTCTCTATTGCTCAATCTACTTGACCACTAGACTATGGGTGATAAGGAGATGCAATTCTATGATTAACATCTCTTT
>NC_053024.1:217197224-217405093 GCF_003073215.2 Triticum urartu | reverse complement strand
AATATCCATGATGCTAATGATATGCAAAGCCATAAGCTTGGGGATGCTATATTTGATGAATATGATATTTCTAGTCCCCCAAGTTTTGATGAGAAAATTTATTTTGATGATTATAATGATAAAAGTGGATTTGGAGAGGTCATGACTTTATTTAGTGATGAATCCACTATTTTGGAAGAGCTTTCAATTGATTATGACAACAAAGTTGTTTTCTATGATGATTATGGTGATGACATGTATGCTATAAAGAATAATGATAGCCATGAAACTTGTCATTATGATTTTAATTTTCAATCACATGATAGCTATTTTGTTGACTTTGCTCCCACTACTATTGATGAGAAGAAATTTGCTTATGTGGAGAGTAATAATTTTTTATGCATGTGGATCATGAAAAGAATGCTTTATGTGATAGTTATATTATTGAGTTCATTCATGATGCTACTGAAAATTATTATGAGTGAGGAACATATGCTTGTTGGTATTGCGATAATATCAAGTTTCCTCTCTATGTGTTGAAAGTTTTGAAGTTATGCTTGTTTTGCCTTCCTATGCTAGTTGATTCTTGTTCCCATAAGTTGTTGCTCACAAAATCCCTATGCATAGGAAGTGGATTAGACTTAAATGTGCTAGTCATATGCTTCATGATGCTCCCGTTATGTTTCAATTCTTATCTTTTATGTGAGCATCATTGAAATCATCATGCCTAGCTAAAAGGCATTAAAGAAAAGCGCTTGGTGGGAGACAACCCAACACTTTTACCTACTATTTTTGTGTGTTAACATGGTTAGACTAATGTAGTAATCATGTTTTATTGCTTTTGTTTCAATGAAGTGCCAAGTAAGACCTTTGGGATGGCTTACAGTGTTAGTTGTTTTGATCTTGCTGAAAAAATAGAAACTTTTATGCTCAGGAAAACAATTCTCATTTTTAACAGAAGCGCGATAACATGCTGATTATTTTTCAAGAATATTAATATGCAAATTACCCAGGTTTTCTTATTTTTCAGAATTTTTGGAGTAGCACAAGTATGGTTGGACTACAGATTACTACAAGTTGTTTTGTTTTTGACAGATTCTGTTTTCAATGCATAGTTTGCTTGTTTTCCAGTTTCTATGGCTTATATTGCTTAATATAAATTGTGGAAATGATATGCTACAGTAGGCATTGCGTGATAAAAATTATGAATCTTGTCTTTGACAGTACCAAAAATGAAATGGTTTGCTCTTTATCATACTAACCTATCTCACAAAGTTTCGTTAAGTTTTGTGTGATTGAAGTTTCCAAGTTTTGGGTGAGATGTCGATATGAGGAGAATAAGGAGTGACAAGACCCTAAGCTTGGGGATGCACAAGTCACCCCAAGGTAATATTCAAGGAATATCCAAGCAACTAAGCTCGGGGATGCCCCGGAAGGCATCCCCTCTTTCATCTCCAACATTATCGGTAACCTCACTTGGAGCTATGTTTTCATTCGTCACATGATATGTGTTTTGCTTGGAGCATCATTTAATTTTGTTAGGATTTGCTTTCTCTTATTTAGAAAAACTTTTTGCATCTTTTATTTCAATAAAAGTGGCAAGGATAGCCTTCATCATGCTTATTTTGCAAGCCTACATGTTGCTGTTTCAAAACAGAAAGTTTATCGATGTTGCAAAAATTCCCTAGAAAAGTCAGATAGTGATAAATGTTGAAACTTTTTTTCAAAATAAGCTCTGATAAATTTTCTACAGTGTGGTAAATTTTCATAACTTTTGGAGTTAGGGAAGATTTGATACTCTTGCATTCTTTACAGACTGTACTGTTTTGGCAGATTGCTGTTATGTTTGCATTGTTTGCATATGTTTGCTTGTTTAATGATTCTATTTGAGGATAAGAGTATTAAATATGAAGAGCCATTTAGTGTGCAATGTTGAATAATAATTTTAGTGATTTGCTACAGTAGAGAATGATAAGGTTTTTGCATTGGTTTATACTAACTTATCTCATGAGTTCTTGTTGAGTTTTGTGTGGATGAAGCTTTTGAGGTTTAGGAAAACCGTGATATGAGAAGAATTAAGGAGACACAAAAGATAAATCTTGGGGATGCCCAAGGCATCCCAAGATATATTTCAATAATTCTCAAGCATCTAAGCTTGGGGATGCCCCGGTAGGCATCCCATAATTCTTCTTCAATAATTATCGGTTAGTATCGGTTGATCCTAAGTTTTTGCTTCTTCACATGATGTGTGCTATTCTTGGAATGTCATTTTATTTTGTTTTGCTTGCTGTTTTAATAAAATGATTAGATCTGAAAGTTTTTTAATAAGAGAGAGTCCTCAAATAGCTACCTATTTACGTAACTACTCGCTTGATCTTCACTTATAGTATCTTTTTTGGAGTAGCTCGTCATTTACTCTTGTGCTTCACTTATATCCTATGAGTAAATTGTTGAATGAATTGAATATCATGAAGTTGAAATTATATCATGCCTAGTGGTAGCTTCACATTGGGTTTAGAAAGTGAATCTTTTCAGGCTTGACAATCACAATATTGGTCATACAAGCAATTCACGAATAATTAGTATAAGGAAGAGAACTTTCACATGCAAATACACTATCATGGAAATCTTTTGTGATTGTGAGCCCCCATCAAAATATTATATGCCAAAATTGTTGACGTTGGACAAGGAAGACAACTTAATGGTTTATGTTTGTTCATATTCACATAGAAGTTATATTGTCATAGATCCTTCAACATGTGGTGCTTGCCCCCCATCCTTGCTTGCCAAAAATTCCGCACCAAGTAGAGATACTACTTGTGCATCCAAAAACCCTTAAACCCAAATCTTGTCTTAAAGAGTCCATCGTACCTACCTAAGGATTGAGCAAGATCCTTCAAGTATGTTGTTATCAGTGTAATAAGGCAAGAAAAATTGCTTCTAAAAGTGTGAGATCATTTAGTGTAAGAGAAAATTGAGCGTTGTACGAACTTGTGATGGTGAAGAATAAAAGCGACATACTGCATAATAAAGGTTGCCATCACAAGGGGCAATACAACGTGACGTTCTTTTGCACTAAGGGGTTGAACATGCAAACAAATAAGCGCATGGCAACCTCTACTTCCCTCTGCGAAGGGCCTATCTTTTACTTTTATGTATTTACTTTTATGCAAAGAGTCAAAGTTTTTCTCTCTATTCCTTCTTATTTTTCTCTTTTGGTAGGAATCATGTGGTGAGGAAAGATCTAGGCACATATTTCCAGTTGGATATGGGTAGCATGAGTTATTATTGTTGACATCACCCTTGAGGTGAATACGTTGGGAGACGAAATTATAAGCCCCTATCTTTCTATGTGTCCGGTTGAAACGTTTTGCTCATGTGTATGCGGTGAGTGTTAGCAATCATGGAAGACTATATGATGGTTGAGTATGTGTAGCTCTTACTTAGACTCTGTTGAATAAGTTGAATTGCAATTGCTTGGTGACTGAGAACATAGGTTGTTGAGTTTCAAGAGAATTAATTATTTAAACCTTAACATGCGAATTGGTTGCTACTTTAAACATGAGAAATTTTATAAGAAAGAGTTGTTGTCATGATGCTAGGAAAAGTGATTGAAATTATCATTGATCAAATTTGTGCACTTTGCTAGCATTCACACTTCATAAATTATTTCTTTTATCATTTACCTACTCGAGGACGAGTAGGAATTAAGCTTGGGGATGCTGATACGTCTCCAACGTATCTATAATTTATGAAGTATTCATGCTATTTTATTATCATTCTCGGATGTTTTGCAATCATTTTATCGCAACTTTATATCATTTATGGTACTAACCTATTGACCCAGTGCCCAGTGCCAGTTGCTGTTTTTTTGCTTGTTTTTTACATCGCAGAAAATCGGTATCAAACGAAGTCCAAACACCGCAAAACTTTTTGTGGATTTTTTATGGACCATAAGACTCCCGATGGGCCAGAGCAGCACCTGGGGTGCTCTGACGGGGGCACAACCCACCAGGGCACGCCTGGGGGCCCAGGCGCGCCCAGGTGGGTTGTGCCCACCTCGGTGGCCTCTCGCACCCCCTCTTTACCCTATAAATTCCCAAATATTCCAAAAACCCTCGGGGTTAACCTAGATCAAAAGTTCCGCTGCCATAGGCCTCTGTAGCCACCGAAAACCAATCTAGAAACCGTTCTGGCACCCTGTCGGAGGGGGAATCATCACCGGTGGCCATCTTCATCATCTCGGCGGCCACCACGATGAGGAGGGATTAGTCCACCCATGGGGCTGACGGTTTGTACCAGTAGCTATCTGTTTAATCTCTCTCTCTCTCTCTCGTGTTCTTGAGATGTCACGATCTTGATGTATCGCGTGCTTTGTTAATATAGTCGGATCATATGGTGTTTTCCCCTCTCTATCTTGTGATGAATTGAGTTTTCCCTTTGAGATTTCGTTTATCGGATTGAATACTTTTATGGATTTGAGAACACTTGATATATGTCCTGCAAATGAATACTCGTGGTGACAATGGGGTATTATTTTGACTCACTTGATATATGTTTTGGCACTCAAATCGCAGATTCCTGATGTGACATTTGGGTAATCTATGCATAGGGGTTGATGCACGTTCTTGTCTTTGTTTCTCCGGTAGAAATCTTGGGGCACTCTTTGAAGTTCTTTGTCTTGGATTGAATATTATGAATCTGAATTTGCTTTCGTGTTATTTTAGTATGAACTCTTGGTTAGATCAATCGAAAAGAATAGATTTGTGTTATTTTAGTACGAACTCTAGGATAGATTGATCGGAAAGAATAGCTTCAAGGTGGTTTCATACCCTACAAACAATTCCGTCTTATGTTCTCCACTAGATAGGAACTTTGGAGTGATTCTTCGTTGCACGTTGAAGGATGGTTATATGATCCAATTATATTAGCATTGTTGAGAGGTTGCACTAGTGAAAGTACGGACCGTACGCCTCATTTTCAAGCATTGCAACACCATTTTTGTGCTCGTTTACTATTTGCTACCTTGTTGTTTTCACCATCTCTTCGCCAAACTAGTGCACCTATACACTGTATTGGGTGTGTTGGGGACACAAGAGACTTCGTTTATTTGGTTGCAGGGTTATTTGAGAGAGACCATCTTCACCCTACACCTCCCACGGATTGATATACCTTAGGTCATCCACTTGAGGGAAAATTGCTACTGTCCTACAAAACTCTGCGCTTGGAGGCCCAACACGAGTCTACAAGAATAAAGTTGTGTAGTAGACATCAACCACCGACGATGTAAAAGCTCTCAGGGTTACGGGCTTGGCCTGCAAGAACCTTGTCGAAATCCGTGGCCACTACCAGGTCTGGGGTAGCACAAAGAAGGACTCCCTTGTTGAACTCGCCTCGGCCATCATCGACCCCTACTACGAAAAGATGAAGCAGGATGCCAATAGAACACATCCCATATCCTGGCACGGGGCTTGGGTGGGGCAACTGGTTGAACCTCACCTCAGGTTCGCGGCCAAGAGCATGTACAGATGCTACGAGATGCACAGGCGGATCATTGACATGAGGAAGTGCCTCCTTCCCAAAATCAACGAGGTCGGATCGAGCCACCAAGAGAGTAGTGGCAGCAAGTGTCACAAGAAGTACATGATGATCAGATGATCGTTTGTGCTAGTTAATCATGCATGTAATATATAGTTTACTCTGGTGTGTGGAAATATCATGTGTGTAGTAGCCACCTATGTAATTATGCATGTAATAGTTTACTTTGGTGTGTGCAAATGCCATGTGTGTAGTAGCCACCTATGCAATTGGATGTTTAATTTGGTTATGCAACCATGTCCTTATAAGTGTGTGTGTGTGTGTTGTTGTTGTTATGTATGCAATCCCATCGCACAACACACACGTCTTATTAGCATCAATCGTCTGTCTTCTTATCAGTCTTCGCACACATTTTTGATTACAGACTTGTTTGCCGCGTATCACACACATCTTGTTAAATTGAACCGTTTCTGTTCTCTTGGCTCAACGCAAACAGTTCACCCGAGTGAACCGTATGCCGTATATCGCACACACCTTTATCTGGCTGGCCGTTTCTTTTGTGTTGCCTAATCACAAACAGTTCATCCAAGTGAATTGTATGTTGTATAATGCACACACCTTCATCTGGCTGCCCGTTTCTGTTCTTGTGCCTCATCGCAAACAGTTCATTGAACTAAACCGTATGCCCCTCATCGCACACGCAACTAAATTATGAATCGTGTTTGATGCATCCATCATCGCAAACGTTTTGCATCTTTTTTACATCACCGTTTGCAATTATTGCATCGCACATAGTTTTGCCGAAGGGTCTTTGATCGTAGTTTCATGTTAGCAGCATCATGCAGTAGTACAAGTTCTTTTCCATAAGAACGTATCACTATATACGGAATACATGCCTATATTATATTTATGAATTGGAGCTAGTTCTGTATCACCCTAGGTTATGACTGCTACACGATGAATATCATCTAACAGAATTATCATTGCCGATCCACCTACGAGCTTTTCACATAATGATCTTTGCCAAGTTACTTTCACGTTGCTACTATTATTACAATCACTACAAAATTGCTACTGTTACTTTTGCCACTCTTACTGTTACTTCCATACTACTTTGCTACTAAATACTTTGCTGTAGATATTAAGTCTTTCAAGTGTGGTTGAATTGATAACTCAGTTGCTAATACTTGAGAATATTCCTTGGCTCCCCTTGCGTCGATTCAATAAATTTGGGTTGAATACTCTACACTGAAAACTGTTGCAATCCCCTATACTTGTGGGTTATCAAGACCTTTTTCTGGCGCCGTTGCCGGGGAGCATAGCTCTATTCTCTGAGTCACTTGGGATTTATATCTGTTGATCACTATGAAGAATTTGAAAGATACCAAAACCAAGATCTTTCCCTCTAGAACGAGTGGAGGCAAGGAACTGCCATCTAGCTCTACACTTGATTCACCTTCTGTTTTGAGTAAACTTGCGACACCTACACCTGCTATTGATTCTGATATGTCGCATGTTATTGATGATGCTACTTCTGCTATGAATGAAGCTTATGATGCTACTGCTTTGTTTGATAATACTGTGCCACTGGGTGGATTTCTTGGTGAACAAATTTCTAGAGTTAATGGTATTGAGAATGCTGAAAGTGATGATATTTCTCAAACTGGCAAAATTATTGAGACTGAAAACTTTGAAACACCTGATAAGACTAGCTCTCCTAGATATGAACTTCCTTATACCTAAGGGTTATTTTATGGATGGACAGGTAGCTAGGGACTTTCTTACTTGTAAGGATAGAGATGATCTTAAGAAATTATTATGCAGGTGGAAAGAAAAATCTTTGAATGCTAGAATGCAATATGATCCTAGGTTCGCTACTTCACATATTTTTGTTACTGATAAGGATTATGAATTCATTGTTGATCCTGAGTTAATTACTTTGGTTGAATCTAATCCTTTACATGGTTATGAATCTGAAACTGTTGTGGCACATCTCTCTAAATTGAATGATATAGCCACCCTATTTCCTCATGAGGAAAAAAATTCTCTATTACTATATTCTTAAGTTGTTTCCTTTCTCATTAAAGGGTCATGCTAAGTTATGGTTTAATTCTCTTGCGCCTGGTTGTGTGCATAGTCCCTAGGATATGATATATTACTTCTATGGAAAAAATTCCTGCTCATAAGAAACAAGGTGCCTTACATGAAATATTTAACTTTGTGCAAATTGAAGAAGAGAATCTCCCACAAGCTTGGGGGAGGCTTCTCCAATTACTTAATGCTTTGCCTGATCATCTTCTCAAGAAAGATGAAATACTTGATATCTTTTATAATGGACTAACCGATGCTTCTAGGGACCACCTAGATAGTTGTGCTGGTTGTGTTTTCAGGGAACGAACTGTTGAACAAGATGAAGTGCTATTGAATAGTATATTGAGCAATGATAATGATTGGACTCTTCCCGAACCAACTCCTAAGCCAACTCCGAAGAAAAGAGGGTTCTATTTCTCAGTCCTGAAGATATGCGAGAGGCAAAGAAAGCTATGAAAGAAAAGCTATAAAAGCTGATGATGTTAAGAATTTACCACCTATTGAAGAAATACATGGTCTTGATAACCCGACACATGTATTAGCGGTAAATTCTCTCTATAGATTTTATGAAGGTGATATTCCTCATAATAAGTCTGCTAGTCAATGCTTGGATGTGTTTGATAATTTTATTGTTAAGCAAGAAAATTTCAATGCTTATGTTTGTAGATAATTGAAACGTAATGCTTATATGCTTGACTGCTTGGGTGATTATATGTGTAGAACTATTAATGATCATAAGATTATTAGTAAACATGCTTCCATGGTAAAAGCTCAAGTAGAAAAAGTTCTTCAGGCACATAATGATTTGCTCAATGAGATGAATAATAAGAAGAATGATCATGTTGTTAGAGTTATGACTAGAGGTGGTAAAATGACTCAGGAACTGGAGCGACCCGACCTCAAATGGTCAAGTCTCTATGCTTCAGTGTCATCCTTGGATCGGTAATGCTGACACACACAGTACTCGAAGGATTTATAACATAGTAGCATTCACACACTTATTACATCGAATGTCTCAAAAGAGAACTTATTACAATAAATATGGCTTAAGGCCATCTAATACTATAACAATGGAAGGCTTGGAAGATAAAGTGAGTCCATCAACTCCAACGGCATAGCTGAGCTGCATGGCAATGACCTAACGAACCTTACTCCTCGTCTGAAAAGTCTGCAACATAATACGTTACAGCCCAAAAACGGGTCAGCACATGGAATATGCTGGCAAAATAACACAGTAGAGCAAGAACAGAATAATACTATCACTACATGCATATTTGGCTGGTGGAAAGCTCTATGGTTATAGTTTTTGCGAAAAGCCAATGTTTCCGTACAATAAAGGAATAGATTTTATTTAACTATCATGGTAGTTGAAACATCATTGAGAAGGTTCCTCCAACTCAATCCCAATTAAAGTTATTAACAACCCAACAATATTATTTAATAGTGATGAGATACTTAGGATACTCCAAGTACTAGATACTCAAGATGTCCATAACCGGGGACACGGCTAACCATGATTTGTTTATACACTCTACAGAGGTTTGCGCACTTTTCCCCACAAGACTCGATCTCCTCCATTGGATTTCTCGCACTTCATGGTGTTTGAGAAACGGATGACCGAGACACAGTCTTTCAGAAGCATTAACCCCTTACTCCGGGCAGACCATACCAACCTACATCCCTCTACCTGCTGATCCACCTCTTCGGGAGCTTCACGCAACTTACTCAACTATGCTAGAGCCCGTAATAGCTTGTGGCTGCACACGGAAGTTTTTAGCATGAAAATATCTTAGTTCCCTTTGAGCCTAGGTGGCGGACCTTAGGATGATCACACGGGTACTCCGGGATATCCTAGGACAACACTGGATTCCCCAGGTGCCCAACAAACAATCCACCCAGATGTGTATTCAAGTTGCCACCTTAAGTTGAACCATTAATTAACAATCTCACATCTGTCATGGACTTCACTCACCCAAACCACGTCTACGAGCATAGCATAGCAATATAAGCAATACGTAGAAGTAACTCCCAAGGTTTGAATATAACAGGGCAATAGGTTCTACCTCATCAACTACTTCCCAACCCACATGTTAATCACATCCTAATCATGCAATGTTTGAGGATTGGATCTAATGCATAAAAACTGGGTAAAGGGTATGATCAAAGTGTTACTTGCCTGGCTGACGATCCGCAAAACCTAGGGACTCGTAGTAGCACGCTTCCCACTCCAGGTGTTCTGTCGCAAACAAACAATAGCATACATAAGCAATCAAGCAAAGAAACACGGGTAAATCTCAAATAAGAAGATCTAACCAGAAAGTTCAACTTAAGAACTCCGGTTTGCGAAAAGAATCAAATCAAACGGAGCAACGAAACTCAAACTGTGAAAGAAACAAGATCCGTTTACTAATCTGGACTAAGGTCAAATTTTACAGTACCAAAATCTTGTTCAAGTTGATTAAACAGAAAGAGGGTTTCGAGACGAAGATCTAGGCGCTTGAATCGCATGATTCCGACAAACGAGCGAAAAGATAAACTAAAACAAAAATCGGATTTGGAATCGCGATTGAAAATAATCGCAGAAAATCCGAGAAAAAGAAAACTGACAAACAGGCCAACGAACGAATGTTCGTTGTCTGCGGCTAATGGGTGAACACCGTTCGTTAGAACGAACGTACAGACGAACGTCCGCAAAGTAAACTAAATCGAGAAAATCCAGCGAACCGATCTAAAAACGAACTAGGGTTTCTAAAAAAACCGGAACCGGTTTAAACTCCAACTCTATATAGTTCACGAGGAGAAAAAAATAGAGAGAAGAAATCATCGCATTTTATGATACGGAGCCGCCGCCAAGCCCTAATCTCTCTCGGAGGGCTGATCTGGAGTCCGTTCGGGGCTCCGGAGAGGGGAATCCGTCGCCATCGATCATCATCAACCATCCTCCATCACCAATTTCATGATGCTCACCGTGCGTGCAGAATTCCATCGTAGGCTTGCTGGACGGTGATGGGTTGGATGGATCTATCATGTAATCGGAGTTAGTTTTTAGGGTTTGATCCCTAGTGTCCACTATGTTCTGAGATTGATGTTGCCATGACTTTGCTATGCTTAAATGCTTGTCACCTAGGGCCCCGTTGCCATTGATTTCCAGATCTGAACCTATTATGTTTTCATCAATATATGAGTGTTCTTGATCCTATCTTGCAAGTCTATAGTCACCTATTATGTGTTATGATCCGTTAACCCCGAAGTGACAATAATCGGGATACTTACCGGTGATGACCGTAGTTTGAGGAGTTCATGTATTCACTATGTGTTAATGCTTTGTTCCGGTTCTCTATTAAAAGGAGGCCTTAATATCCCTTAGTTTCCAATAGGACCCCGCTGCCACGGGAGGGTAGGACAAAAGATGTCATGCAAGTTCTTTTCCATAAGCACGTATGACTATTCGGAATACATGCCTACATTATATCAATGAACTGGAGCTAGTTCTGTGTCACCCAGCGTGGGGCGGCGGGGTGCGGCGGCAACAGCGGCAGCGGCGACGGCAGTAGCGGCGAGCTGTGGCGCGGCTTCGGGGCTTCAGGAGGGGTCGGCTTATAAGAGGGGGGTGGTGGCTTGGGGAAGGGGCGGGGTGGCGTGGCCGACTCGGCCACGGTGAGCGGCGGCGGCGGTCGCGGTCTCCGGGTGGGAGACGGCGGCACGGGGAGGCGGGCCGGCGGCCTGGCTCGGCTGGGCCTCGGCCCAGTCGGGCGCTGCGATATTTTTTTAAATAATTTTGCCGGAACTTGAATAAATCCTAGAAAATCAAATAAAAATCTAAAAATGCCAAAACAAATTTTCACCGTCTAAATAAAATATTTAGAACAAGATGAACATTTTCTTGGCCCTAAAATGCAACTTTGAAAAACATGCAATTTTTCTAATTCGAATAAAATAGCAATAAACTCCAGATAAAATCAAATATTTGATTTTAATATTTTCCTCCAATATTTCATTTATTTTGGAGAATTCATATTATCTCCTCTCATATATTTTAATATGAAATATTTTCAGAGAGAAAAATAATTAAAACCAAAAATCCTCGTTTCAATATTTGATAAAATTCAAATATGAAAACAAAGAAATCCCCAACTCTCTCTGAGGGTCCTCGAGTTGCTTAGGTTTTCGAGGATCGAGAAATGAAATGCAATAAAATATGATATGCATGTATGATCTATGTATAACATTCCAAATTGAAAATTTGGGATGTTACAGGAACCTTTGTATACTGAAGGTCATCCTAAGAGAATTGAGCAAGATTCTCAGAGATTTAACACTGTTGCTCGTAGTCCTATTAAAAGGAAAAAGAAAACTGATAGGACTTTGCATGCTTCTAGTGAACCTGTTATAGACACACCCGAGAATACTAATGATATTTCTATTTCTAATGCTGAAACACAATCTAGTGATGAACATGAACCTAGTGATAATGTAAATGATGATGTTCGTGTTGATGCTCAACCTAGTAATGATAATGATGTGGAGAGTGAACCTGTTGTTGATCTTGATAGCTCACAACCCAAGAATAAACGTTATGATAAGAGTGATTTCATTCCTAAGAAACATGGTTAAGAAAGAGAACCATGGGTTCAGAAACCCATGCCCATTCCTCCTAAACCATCCAAGAAAAAGGATAATGAGGAATTTGAGCGCTTTGTTGAAATTCTTAGACCCGTCTTTTTGCATATGCGTTTGACTGATATTTTGAAAATGTCTCCCTATGCTAAGTATATGAAAGGAATTGTTACAAATAAAAGAAAGATACCGGAAGCTGAAATTTCCACCATGCTTGCTAATTATACTTTTAAAGGTGGAATATCAAAGAAACTAAGAGATCTAGGAATACCAACTATACCATGCTCCACTAAAAGAAACTATGTTAAAACTGCTTTACGTGATTTGGGAGCCGGTGTTAGTGTTATGCCTTTGTCTTTGTATAATAGACTTTATTTGAATAAGTTGTCACCTACTGAAATATCTTTGCAAATGGCTGATAAATCAACTGCTATACCCATCGGTATTTGTGAGGATGTGCCTGTTGTGGTTGCAAACGTTACTATCTTAATGGACTTTGTTATTCTTGATATTCTCGAGGATGACAGTATGTCGATCATCCTTGGTAGACCCTTTTTGAATACTGATGGGGCTGTTATTGATTACAACAAGGGCAATGTCACTTTTCATGTTAATGGTAATGAGCATTCGGTACACTTTCAGAAGAAACAAACTAAAGTTAATAGCATCAATTCTATTGGAAAATTTCAAATATTGCTATTGGAGGTTTTGAATTTCCTCTTCCTACTGTGAAAAATAAATATGATATTCTTATTGTTGGGGACATGCATATCCCCGTTGAGGTAACCATGTGTTATACGAAGATTCCCTGGTTTCATGTCACTCGGAAGAAGTTTGTTAATAAGACTTGATCAACCTTGTTAATTGATTCCTTTTGATGGGAATGAGATGGATGAATTTAGTAAACACAACTTTCTGTACCCACTTTTTACTTTCTATTATTTAGAATAAATGAAACAAAAATACTATTATTTGTCTGTTTTCTGAATTATCCGTGCAATAAAAAATGTCCTGAAAATAAAAGTTCTCCAAATGCCCTGAAAATTTTGTATGATTTTTTTCTAGAATATTTGATAATTTTTGGCATTGAGAACACACCAGGGGGCAGCACCAGTGGGCCATCAGGCCTCAGGGCGCGCCCACCCCCTTGGGCATGCCTAGGTGGCTTGTGGGCCCCACGTGGGCCCCCCTCATTTATTCTAGCACCCATCCACTTCATCTTCCTCCAGAAAATATCCCACCATTTTGCTCAAACCCATGTTCTAGCTCATCTTGCTGCCATTTCGACCTCCTAGCTCAGAGCCCCATTCGCAAATCTGTTTTGGGGGATTGTTCCTCGGTATGTGACTCCAATGGTCCAATTAGTTTTTGTTTTAGTGCTTTATATAATGCAAATTTTTGCTGCTGTGGTGACCTTGTTTTTGAGCTTGCATGTCAAATTTATATGGTCCAAAGTAGTTTTGATGCATGATATAGCCTCTAGGCACTTATGGGAGTAGTTGCTATCAATCTTATTGAGTTTGGTTCACTTTTATTTTGAGTCACTAAAAATTTCAAAAAAATCATAAAAAAGAAAAGAAATGATGAAGAGATGGTTAAGGGGTTCTTCAAGCCGGAGGTCAAATGAGAATGAAAATGAGGAGAAGAAGAAGCCCAAGCATAATCTTCCACGTGCAGCGGAGGTTCGGCCGTGCAAATGGCCAAGCGCTGCACTCTTAAGGGTGCCCGGAATTTGATGATTTCTATTATTTGGCGAAGAATGCATGCATCACCGACTTCCTCCAAGATAAGTGTGAACAATATCTTTTGCTCACAAATACTTTCGTGCAGAATTTGCATTTCTATCCTAGGAAGTCACCACCCATGGTAGAATTTTATCTAGATGAGCATAAGGAGATGACGCTTTATGATTTTTGTGAGGTTTGCAAGCTACCTTATGAGGGCAGCGTCAGTGAGCCACATCCTAGAGATGTACAAGACTTTATTGATGAAACTACTGTAGGGGAAGAGAGAGGGGTGTCAGAAGTTGAGAGTGGCTAGCTTACCTTTCCTGTTTTATGCTATTATTCATTATTTGCGGGGAGATGTCTGATTGGTCGTGGGGAGAGTGTAGGCCTTAGTGCCCCTAATCTTGCTATTTTACGCCATGCTTGATATTTTGATAGAAGATAGTTTGGGCGCTATTGTTGCTCGTCGGTTAAACACAAACCGCATGAAGGGTCCCATCTTTTGAGGTATCTATGCCTCCCGCCTTGCTAGACGCTTTGAGATACCTATTAGACATGATGAAGAGGAGGAGATGCTGCTACCCACGAGATATTTGGACTATAATAGTATGGTAGCACACGATTTTATTAAGAAGAATAAGGACAAGAGACTCCTCTACAACCTAGTATTTAGCCAGGATAATTGTGAGACTATTATGTTGCCTGCTTCTTCTTTGTTCGATATTCATCCAGGAAGGTACACTATTATGCCCGAGGACATCTACAGATTTTGGGGTCTTCCACAACCCCTAGAACCTGAGCCAGCACCAGTTCTTGATCCGTATTAGGGGCCTGTTTTCAGTTGGAGCCGCAAGAGCTCGCTAACCGGTGGAACCCTCATGATCCTCTGGAGTATCGAGGAGAGGGTTATTTCGAGCCGTGGCCCTAGACCAACTTAGGCCAAAAGCCTAAGCTTGGGGGAGTACATATCTCTCACCGACATTATATTCATGTTCACACAATCATTCCAGTTGTCAGTGTTCATACTTTTTCATTGTATTATCCATGTTAGTTTATTTTTCTAGCTTCCTTCTTGTGTGTTTGAAAAACTTTGAGAAAATCCAAAAAATTAGTTGTCGCTTCTTTTTAGTTTTCTTTCCATGTTTATTTAGTAGTAGTAGTAAAAGAAAACCCAAAAAGATTTCTCGTTGTTCTTTTGTTTGTTGGGAGCTTTCCCATGTAAATAGTTTTTCTCATTCTTGTTTTGCTTTCTTCAGAAAAACAAAAACTCCAAAAAATTGCGTGTTCCTTTGAAATTCTTTTCTTTTTATTTGGGTCAACAGGAGAAGACCATGATGAAAATGTTGAGTGGCTCTCATATGCATTATTGTTGATCTAACAGAGAGCGCATATTACCTTGTCTTCTCCTTTGAATAAATGTTTGTAGATTCTAGCTTAGTCCAATGCACGTGCACTCTTATTATTATCCACACCGTTCGGTCGTGCAAGTGAAAGGCAATAATGATGATATATGATGAAATGATTAAGATGGAGAAAATCTGGTACGAACTCGACCTATTTTGTTTTTGTAAATATGATTCGTTCATCGTTCTTGATTCAGCACATTATGAATGAAACATGTTTGCAATGACAATTAGAGATTATAGTTACTCATGCCATGCTTAATCAGCTAGGAGTTGATAATGATTTACCTTGTGTGCCAACATGCTTTTAAAATGGTTGTGAGGCAGTATGATAGGATGGTATCCTCCTTTGAATGATTCGAGTGGCTTGACCTGGCACATGTTCTCGCATCTAGTTGAAACAAAAACAACATAGCCTCCATGATATTTATGTTCATGGTGATTTATATCCTACTCATGCTTGCACTCAACGTTGGTTAATCTCAAAGCATGTTTATGACCGTTGTCACTCTCTAGTTGGTCGCTCCTCAATCTTTTGCTAGCCTTCACTTGTACTAAGCGTGAATACTACTTGTGCATCCACTTTCATAAACCCAAAGTTGTTCCATATGAGTCCACCATACCTACCTATATGTGGTATTTACCTGCCGTTCCAAGTAAATTTGTATATGCCAAACTCTGAAATCTCAAATAATCTGTTTTGTATGCCCGAATCGCTCATGTAGCGACTAGGGGCTATCAGTATCTTCCATGCTAGGGTGGGTATTCTCACAATGAGTGTTTATTCACTTGCCATTCACGAGAAAGTGGCTGGTATTCGGGATGCCCAGTTCCATGCTCAAATCAAATCAAAATATAACTTCAAACAAAACTCCCCCAAGACTGTTGTTGGTATGGACGGTACCCGTTGTTTCAGATCAGCCGTGGAGTGTGCTTGTTGGTGGAGGGGGAGTAAAAACTTTACCATTCTGTTTGGGAACCTCCTATAATGTATCAATCATGGAAGATATCGAGATCTCTTAGTTGTTATGTTGACAATGAAAGCATACCACTTAAAATTATATTCATCTCTGTTTTAAAAGCTCGAGCTCTAGCACCTCTGCAAATCCCTAATTCCCTCTGCAAAGGGGCCTATCTATTTACTATTAATGTTGAGTCATCATCCTCTTATAAAAAGCACCAGTTAAAGAGCACCACTGTCATCGGTATGCTTTGCTATTAATTGATATTGAGTATGAGTGTGACTGGATCTCTTTTGCCATGAATTATAATGTCTAGTCAGTCCTTGATCTTGAGGGGTGCTCTGCATTTATGTTTTACGGGCTCAGAAAGAGCTAGCGAGATACCATCTTGTCATATCATATCATGTTTGTTTTGAAAAAGTGTTGTCATCCGAGATTTATTACTATTGCTCGCTAGTTGATTATGCCATTGATATGAGTGAATGTGAGACCTAAATTTTATTGTGAATATGGTTAGTTCATAATCTTTGCTGAAACCTGAATGCTGGCTTTACATATTTGCAACAAGAAGATCAAACAGAGTTAGTAAAAGTTTTTCTTTGTCACTTTCAGGACAAGCAGCGGGTTAAGCTTGGGGGAGTTGATACGTCTCCATCGTATTTACTTTTCCAAACTATTTTGCCCTTGTTTTGGACTCTAACTTGCATGATTTGAATGGAACTAACTCGGACTGGCGCTGTTTTCAGCAAAATTGCCATGGTGTTATTTTTGTGCAGAAATAAAAGTTCTTGGATTGATCTGAAAATTTACGGAGAATATTTTTGGAATATATAAAAAATATTGGCGAAAGAATCGACCAGAGGTGGTCCACCTAGAGGCCACAAGCCTGGGTGGCGCCCCCCTAGGGCGCGCCTAGAGGGCTTGTGGGTCCCCTGGACCTCCTCCTACCTCAACTCCAACTCTATATAACCCTATTCGGGGAGAAAAAATTAGGAAGAAGGATTCATTCCGTTTTACGATACGGAGCCGCCGCCTCCTGTTCTTCATCGGGAGGGCTGATCTGGAGTCCGTTCGGGGCTCCACAAAGGGGGATTCATCGGCATCATCATCATCAACCTTCGTCCATCCCCAATTTCATGATGCTCGCCACCGTGCTTGAGTAATTACATCATAGGCTTGCTGGACGGTGATGGGTTGGATGCAATTTATCATGTAATCGAGTTAGTTTTGTTAGGGTTTGATCCCTAGTATCCACAATGTTCTGAGATTGATGTTGCTACAACTTTGCTATGCTTAATGCATGTCACTACGGCCCGAGTGCCATGATTTTAGATCTGAACCTATTATGTTTCCATGAATATATTTGTGTTATTGATCCTATCTTGCAAGTTATAGACACCTATTACGAATTATGATCTGCATACCCCAAGGTGACAATATTTGGGATTCTTTCCGGTGATTACTGTAGTTTGAGGAGTTCATGTATTCAATAAGTGCTAATGCTTTGTTCGGGTTCTCTTCTAAAAGGAGGCCTTAATATCCCTTAGTTTCCATTAGGACCCCGCTGCCACGGGAGGGTAGGACAAAAGATGTCATGCAAGTTCTTTTCCATAAGCATGTATGACTATATACAGAATACATGCCTACATTATATTGATGAATTGGAGCTAGTTTTGTGTCACCCTAGGTTATGACTGCTACATGCTGAATATCATCTGACAGAATTATCATTGCCGATCCATTGCCTATGAGATTTTCACATATTGATCTTTGCCAAAGTTACTTTCGCGTTGCTACTGCTGTTACAATCACTACAAAACTGCTACTGTTACTTTTGCCACCGTTACCATTACTTCCATACTACATTGCTACTAAATACTTCATTGCAGATATTAAGTCTTTCAGGTGTGGTTGAATTGACAACTCAGCTGCTAATACTAGAGAATATTCTTTGGCTCCCCTAGTGTCAAATCAATAAATTTGGGTTGAATTCTCTACCCTCGAAAAGATAGTCTAGAGGGACAATCCCTGCTGTGGCGAACCCTTCCTTCGTTGGAGTAGCTGAGTTGGGGTGGACGACAACACAGTAGGAGCGGCACAAACCACACAAGGTTTTCATTGACACATTTCTCTAACAGAAGAATTCTGTAAGGACTTGTTTGAATTGGATGATTCTAATAATGCAGGGATAGGAAATACACATGAATAGGATAGGAGTGCATGTGCAAAATAGAGAATTTAAAAACACATGATTTCTGTCAAGCTCGGTGTTTGGTTCACAAGAATTGGAAGATCGCGGGAATGCAAAGAAGCATGGTGAAATTAAGTCAAACCATAGGAAAATGTACAATTATAATGCTATTATGCTACTATCTCTTAGTCTTGTGCTTCATGAATAGGAATTTGAAAAGGAGGCCAAGTGGATATTAAAATTTCTACGGGTTTTTCTTTGAAGGAGATATTAAAGGAACAAATGCTACAGTTTTCCTTTGCTCCATTACTTTGAACCAAATGCATGAATAGTAGTACCATAGGAAACTTTCCAATTCCTATGTTTTCCTTCACTTCTCCTTTCAAGCACTGGCGATTCTAGTAGGCGGGCTTGATCAGGCAAAAGCCTACACTCTGAAAATGTTTTTTCCTACTTCTACTACTTTGGACACAGGCCACGGGCCTACTAGCTGAACTCCCAGGCCCATCTACAAATGCATAGCTCAAACACACAGAAATAAATAATGATGGCTTTCGAGAGAGTCCATCACGGATAACTAAGTTGCCTGGCACCTCACTGCTTGTCATATAGTAGGAGAAACTAATCGTATTTCACGTTACAACGCATGCTCAGTGGACAATATATATAACTTCTAGAGTAAAAAAGTGATGCAACAAGTGTACAACCTCTTTGGCGAGGCCATGTCGATCTCAACATCGTTGGGTTGGTCATTGAGGATGCTGCGGCTGATGTGGCTGTCGGAGGAGGGGAATAAGACATTAGGCATCTGGAGATGGAGTTGATGGTACAACTCCGCTGTGATGGAGGGTTTCGTCGTTGGAGCAGCTCCGGTGAGTTGTACAATAGAGAGGTGGAAGTAGGACAAGAGAGACAATGTTGACCTGAGTGTAATTCCAATAGCATCTCCAATAGATAATGTAAAATGCATAACCATAGAGTGCTAGTTATAAAATACATCAGCTGCTCATCTCTGAATTTAACTGTCAAAGATGAATTTAACTATTGAAACTGAATTTTACTGTCGATACTAAATTTTGTTGTCGAAACTGAATTTTACTGTCAAAACTAAACGCACAAGTAGCTAAAAAGCAGTGCACTAATAGTTTTGGCCACTCAAGCACTAGTGCCATTGTAGCAGTGATCTAAATCGGTAGCCACTCCGGCAGGGAGCGTAGTACCAGAGAGTAGTCGGGGCAGCTGGTCGTGCAGCAGGAGCCGCGCCCAGAGCAGCAATGCGTGCGAGGGCCGGGGCAGCTGGTCGTGTAGCAGCATCTTGGGTAGCAGCAACAGGAGCTCGAGAGAGAGTCGGAGCTACTGCTCGTGTAGCAGCAGCGCGACCAAGGGTAGATCAGCAGCGCAGGCAAGAGAAAGATCAAGAGCAGCAACGTAAGCAAGAGCAAGATCAGACCAGGCAGGGGACCAAGAGCAAGAGCAGAGCAGCAGCGCAAGCGAGAGCTGAAGCAGCAGCAGGGCCAGTGAGAGCCGGAGCAGTAGCTGCACCAGCTCCTACTGATGTGGATGAGGGAGTCCTGGATTAGGGGGTCTCCGGACAGCCAGACTATATCCTTTGGCCGGACTGTTGGACTATGAAGATACAAGATTGAAGACTTCGTCCCGTGTCCGGATAGGACTCTACTTGGCGTGGAAGGCAAGCTAGGCAGTACGGATATGGATATCTCCTCCTTTGTAACCGACCTTGTGTAACCCTAGCCCCCTCCGGTGTCTATATAAACCGGAGGGGTGTAGTCCGTAGGACAACATACAATCATACCATAGGCTAGCTTCTAGGGTTTTAGCCTCTCCGATCTCGTGGTAGATCAACTCTTGTAATACTCATATCATCAAGAATAAATCAAGCAGGATGTAGGGTTTTACCTCCATTAAGAGGGCCCTAACCTGGGTAAAACATCGTGTCCCCTGCCTCCTGTTACCATCCGCCTTAGACGCACAGTTCGGGACCCCCTACCCGAGATCCGCCGGTTTTGACACCGACATTGGTGCTTTCATTGAGAGTTCCTCTGTGTCGTCGCCATTAGGCTTGATGGCTCCTTCAATCATCGATAGCAATGCAGTCCAGGGTGAGACTTTTATCCCCGGACAGATCTTTGTATTTGGCGGCTTCGCACTGCGGGCCAACTCGCTTGGCGATCTGGAGCAGATCGAAAGTTACGCCCCTGGCCACCAGGTCAGGTTTGGAAGCTTAAACTACACGGCCGATATCCGTGGAGACTTGATCTTCGACGGATTCGAGCCCCTGCCAAGTGCGTTGCATGACCTCGATGAGCATGATTTAGCTCTGCCGTCGGATAGTGTTCAGGATATCGCACCGGCAACCACTCCAACCCTCAAATCGGAACCAGTCGCGCCATCCATGGACGGGTGGATAGACCCCGCCACGGAAGTCGTATCCTCAGCGGCGATCGAGCCGAATATCGACCTTACCTTTCACAAGAGCCGTGTTGCCGAACTGCCAGATCCTTCTCCGGCCATGGACTGAGAACCGCCTGCGCCCGTGCCTGTCGAATCCGACTGGGCGCCGATCATGGAGTTTACCTCCGCCGATATCTTTCAGCATTCGCCCTTCGGCGACGTACTGAACTCGTTAAGCTCTCTCTCCTTGTCAGGAGAGTCCTGGCCGAACTATGTCCGACAGGATTGGGATACGGATGACGAAGAAATTTTTCGCCCACCCACCACCATTTAGTAGCCACTGTCGATGACTTAACCGACATGCTCTACTTCGACTCCGAATACATCGACGGCATGGACGACGATGCGGGAGGCAAAGAGGAACCACGGCCCACAGGGCACTGGACAGCCACCTCATCATATGATATATACATGGTGGACACACCCAAAGAAGGAAATGGCGACGAGATAGCCCCCTCCAAGAAGCAACCCAAGCGCCGACGTCAGCGGCGCCGCTCTAAGTCCTGCCAAGGCAAAGGCGGTGATACCGACACCGGAGATAATAGCACTCTGGACAGTGCCGAAGACAACAACAATCCCCTCCAGCAAGATTTAGAGCAGGAGGATGGAGAAGCCAGCCCTCCTGAGAGAGCGGCAGATGGAGAGGCGGAGGATGATAATTACATGCCTCCCTCCGAAGACGAGGCAAGCCTCGACGATGACGAATTCGTCGTGCCTGAGGATCCCGTCGAACAAGAGCGCTTCAAGCACCGGCTTATAGCCACGTCAAATAGCCTTAAGAAAAAGCAGCAGCAGCTTCAAGCTGATCAAGATTTGCTAGCTGACAGATGGACTGAAGTCCTGGCGGCCGAGGAATATAAACTCGAACGCCCCTCCAAGAGTTACCCAAAGTGCTGGTTGCTACCCCGACTGGAGGATTCTCTGGCGTATGACGCGGCTGATCGGCCACCTCATGGCCGCGACAGAGAGGCATTCTAGCCAAAAGCTCAGCCCGTACCCCGACGCCATTCAAATAAAAAGGCATGGGGAAATACGCCAGACCTACGAGACGTATTGGAGGACAAAGGAAAACATGCAAGATCGATCTACGGATCACGAGAGCGCGCCACTATGCGAGACAATAATCGTCACGCCGGATACAGTAAAAGTAAGTCGGCCGGGCCGAACACAGCGGGCAAGACTCATTTGAGCTGCGTCGCGATATAGCCCAGTACAGAGGCGCCACACACCCCTTATGCTTCACAGACGAAGTAATGGATCATCAAATCCCAGACGGTTTCAAACCCGTAAATATAGAATCATACGACGGCACAACAGATCCTGTGGTATGGATCAAGGATTTCCTCCTGCACATCCACATGCCCGCGGTGATGACCTACACGCCATCAAATACCTCCCACTCAAACTCAAAGGACCAGCTCGGCATTGGCTCAACAGCTTGCCAGCAGAGTCCATTGGCTATGGGAAAGATCTGGAAGCCGCATTCCTCGACAACTTTCAGGGCACTTATGTGCGACCACCCGATGCCGATGACTTGAGCCACATAATTCAGTAGCTAGAGGAATCAACCAGACAATTCTAGACACGGTTCCTAACAAAGAAAAATCAAATCATCGACTATCCGGATGCAGAGGCCCTAGCAGCTTTTAAGCACAACATCCGCGACGAATGGCTCACCCGGCACCTTGGCCAGGAAAAGCCGAAATCTATGGCAGCCCTCACGACACTCATGACCCGCTTTTGTGCGGGAGAGGACAGCTGGTTGGCTCGCAGCAATAACATATCAAAGAACCATGGTACTTTGGATACCAAGGATGGCAACGGCAAGTCACGTCGCAACAAACATAAGCGCCGCATTAACAGCGACAATACCGAGGATATGGCAGTCAATGTCGGATTCAAAGGCTCTAAACCCGGTCAGCGGAAAAAGCCATTCAAAAGAAGCACTCCGGGCCCGTCCAGTTTGGACCGTATACTCGATCGCTCGTGCCAAATACACAGCACCCCCGACAAGTCAGCCAACCTGAAAGTGCGTTATATCGACTTTTCTGAAGCCTTTCTTCTTGGTGAATTTTTGGAACTTCTTCACTAGCATTGCAAGTTCTCTTCCAATGTCTTCAGGATCATCAGAACTGCAGTCAGATTCTTCTTCAGATGAGGAGACAGCTTTTGCCTTCAAGGCATGAGTTCGCCCATAGTTTGGACCGTAGATATCTCTTTTCTCAGAAAGCTGAAACTCATGTGTGTTGAGCCTCTCAAGTATGTCATACGGATCGAGTGTCTTGAAATCAGGACGTTCTTGAATCATCAGGGCCAGGATGTCAAACGAACTATCAAGTGATCTCAGCAGCGTCTTGACGATTTCATGTTTGGTGATTTCAGTGGCGCCGAGGGCTTGAAGCTCATTTGTGATGTCAGTGAGTTGGTCAAATGTGTGCTGGACATTCTCATTGTCATTTCGCTTGAAGCGGTTGAAGAGGTTGCGAAGAACACTGATTCTTTGATCTCTCTGGGTTGAGACGCCTTCATTGACCTTGGAGAGCTAGTCCCAGACCAGCTTGGATGTCTTCAAGGCACTCACACGGCCATACTGTCCTTTTTTCAGATGACCATAGATGATATTTTTGGCAGTAGAGTCCAGTTGAGTGAACTTCTTGACATCAGTAGCAGTGACACCTTCTCCAGCCTTGGGAACACCGTTCTCGACGACATACCATAGGTCGATGTCAATGGCTTCAAGATGCATTCGCATCTTATTCTTCCAGTAGGGATATTCAGTTCCATCGAAGACGGGGCACGCAGCAGAGACTTTGATTATCCCTGCAGTCGACATAGCTAAAACTCCAGGTGGTTAAACCGAATCACACAGAACAAGGGAGCACCGAGCTCTGATACCAATTGAAAGTGCGTTATATCGACTAGAGGGGGGGTGAATAGGCGATTTTTACGAAAGTCTTCAATACATGAGAGTTATGAAGACAAACAGCGAAGATTATGCCTATTACTATGCAGCAGAAGTTAGATTACACTAGGCCAGCCATGGTCATATATCCAATAGAGTGAAAGAACAATGACAAACAACTGCAGTGTAATAAGGATCAGGTACGAAGTAGTTATGAAGCCAAACAGTTCATACATTCACGTTCTGAAGACTAAAGATAAAGCAAGCATGCAATGGCTTCACAATGTGTGACAATAAGAAGAGGAAGTGAAGATGAAACCAGTGACTCGTTGAAGACAATGATATGTTGGACCAGTTCCAGTTGCTGTGACAACTGTACGTCTGGTTGGAGCGGCTAGGTATTTAAACCTTAGGACACACAGTCCCGGACACCCAGTCCTGAACACACAGTTCAGGACACCAAGTCCTCACCGTATTCTCCTTGAGCTAAGGTCACTTAGTCCTCGCCCAATCACTCTGGTAAGTCTTCAAGGTAGACTCCCAAACCTTCACAGACTTCGTTCACTGGCAATCCACAATGTCTCTTGGATGCTCTGAACGCGACGCCTAACCGTCTGGAGGATTCACAGTCCTCAAGTGTAATAAGTCTTCAGATCACACAGACAAGAAGACTTAAGTGATGCCCAATTTACTCTGGCTCTGGGTGGTTAGGGCTTTTCTCCTCACTAGGAATTTTCTCTCAAAGGCTTCGAGGTGGGTTGCTCTCAAAAGACAAAAGCCGTGCACTAAAATCTGAGCAGCCAACCGTTTATGGTTGTGGGGGTGGGCTATTTATAGCCACTTGGCAACCCGACCTGATTTGTCCGAAATGACCCTGGGTCACTAAGGAACTGACACGTGTCTCAACGGTCAGATTTCGAACTCTCATGGCAACTTTACTTGGGCTACAAGCAAAGCTGACTTGTCCGGCTCTGGACAAGATTCGCTCTCATTGTCTTCACTCGAAGACATAGGTTTTTGATTTAGGCATCACTTCAGTCATTCCGACTGGTTCTCCTGGACCCCACTTAAAAGTACGGTGGTTCCTATGACTCAACACAAAATAAAAAGAACTACGAAAGATCTAAGTCTTCGAGTTCCATAGGCTTCATAACGTGTCTTGTTTTGTCATAGTCTTCAATGTGAATATCTTCATATACCACCTTTGTCTTCAATGTCTTCATACATTTTTAGGGGTCATCTTTGGTAGTAAAACCGAATCAATGAGGGACTTCTACCTGTGTTTTCCTGCAATTCTCACAAACACATTAGTCCCTCAACTAGGTTTGTCGTCAATACTCCAAAACCAACTAGGGGTGGCACTAGATGCACTTACAATCTCCCCCTTTTTGGTGATTGATGACAAACTAGTTGAAGTTTTCAACGGGGAATATAAAGTGTGAAGTTTGTAAAGGAATTGTCTTCATAAGTTGCAAGAGCTCCCCCTGAAGATGTGCATATAAGTTAATTTGCTTTTGGAATGCAAATTCACATGACAGGTTGTACTTGTGGAGATCAGCTTCAGCTTATGATGACAATCCACTATGCATGTGAAAGTATATGAAGATAATGACATGCATAATGGAAAATGGACGTCTGCAGAATGAGATGAGTGCGGAATTTATCGTCGCACATGCGGAATTTATCTTCGCAAACAGAGTGGTAAACAAGTAGCAGACGACCATCGAGTTTTAGTGTTTACAACTCAAAAGAACCAAATGAAGCAAAAACAAGAGTTGTAAACACGAAGCAAAGTATAACAAAACAAGGCACCCGCCCATGTTGACCCGCTTGAAGACTATAAACATCATATGCTTCTCCCCCTTTTGTCAGGAATGACCAAAAAGGTTTGAAGACATAGAGTTTTCTACGCGTTCCCAGGCGCAGCAGGGTCAGTGGAGTTGTTTGGCGGTGCTGAGCTTTGAGGTGCTGAAGCAGGTGGTGGTGACGTAGCATCATCATCTTCATCAATGATCCTTGAAGTGACGGTGGCAGCAGATGAGGAAAACTTAGAGTCTTCAAGTGACGGTGTGTTACGCATCACAGCCCTCCTAGGAGGTGTGGTGTCAAATTTGAAGCGCTCTGTGAAGCCATCCTCTTCAAGTTCAGCTTCAGTGCAGATCATTGAGAGCCCTTTCCACGTACGACGGCAAGTCTCATGTGTAACGAAGGCATTCTTGGTGGCGAGGTTTTGAAGACGATTGACATCCACCAAGAGGCTCTTCATCTGACGTTTCAGCCAGTCGTGATGCCTATCTTGCTTTTGGTGAAGGGCCACAAGAAGCTCTCGGTCAGTGAGGACACGAGCACGCTTCTTGGGTCTTGGAGCGTTTGTGCTATCTGTGGCTTCAGTTGATGCTGGTGCACGTGTAGTGCCAGCCATCGGATAGACCCTGGACATGGCTTCAACACCTTCAACATTCTGCGTGAAGCTCTGGTGTTCGGCATTCTGAAGACTTATCGGTTGCTTGGCAGGCTCAGGGTATATTGCTTCAGCAGAGATATCCACATCTGGCAGGAAGATGCGATGGTTTCGGGCTGAGGGCTGATACGAAATTGTAGAGTGCAGTTTGATCAGCCTCATCACCCAAGGGGCATAGAATTTTAGACCAAATAAGTCCGAGCCTGACGCTGCAAGTTGTCGTATGAAAAGATCCTGTGCGTTGAAGAATTTGCCATGCATGATATAGAATATGGGAGTCTTCATTGCACCCTCAATCTTGGCATGTGGAGAGTGTCCCTTAATGGGCCAGAGAGTCCGCCGGATAATGTGATATATGGTCCTGGGCAGGTACTCTAGGTATTCAACGAAGAACTCAGTTGGATAGGGTGCATCCTGAGGCAATGGCTTCATCATTGAGAGCATCTGACTCATATTTGGTCCAGGTCTCTGGAAAATACTCTCAATAGCTTCAGAATGTGGTTGGCAGCCTTCCTCGAAGAATTCGCCTGGAGTGGGCAGGCCGGTGAGCTCAATGATATCAAATGCATTGGCTTCATGATGGACATTTCTGGTCATCCACTCCAGGATCCAAGTCTTCGGATCTCTGTTGTATCCTTTGATATGGAGAGTGGCATAAAACTGAAGCAGAAGCTCTTCATTCCAGTGCTCTTCATCAGTCACGAACGGCAGCAGACCCACTTGCCTGAAGCAGTCCAAAGCTTCCTCAAGACATGGCAGACCAGCAATGGCTTCAACCTCAAGGCGCTTGTGAGGGAAGATGCGACCTTGGTTGTATAAGATGCATGAATAATAGCTGCGCTGTGAATAGCTCCAGAACCTGTCTGATAAAATCCTTTCCCTTGAATAGGGGTTCTTGGAGCTATTGAAAAATGTGTTGTCTGCCTTGAAGCTGTTTATATCAAAGGAGCCAGGTGCTGATGCAGGACCTAGGAACCTTGGAAGCCTTGGGACTGGCTTCTGGACATGAGGCCTGTGCTCTATGTGATAATCAAATTGTGGACCTACAGCAGACTCAGGAACTGAAGTGTCTGGCTCAGTGGCTTCGCTGTCCGCTGAAGCATTTGGTGGGGCGAGCTCCACATTGGCTTCAGTGTTTGTAGTTTGAGGGACAACTTCAGGCACGTTCTCCTGGGGAACTGCATCTTGATGGAGCGAGGGAGTGGGTTCTGGAGGTGCTTCTTCATTGTCTTCGGCTGATGCAGCCGGAATTTCTGCAGATTGGACTTGAGGCCGTGGACCTTTGCGAAGCCTACGGAACGCAGACGACGCTTGTGGTGTCGGAGTGGGCTGGGCCTCAATGTCTTCTTCCTCCTGAGGGCGATCCGCCCATGACTCATCTTGTGCCATTGGCGTCAGAGGACGTCCAATGCTGATGAGTTCGCTTGTTTCAAGCTGAGGAAGGGCTGCATCACCTTGCACATTGTCCTGATGACCAATGTCTTCAGCAGCTATTAGATCGGCTGCTGGAATATCTTCAGCGTCAGGTGCCTTTGTGGGAGCAGGCTCATGAACTGTCAGTCTTCTTTCTGCATTGGGGTGAATGACAGAAAGGGGTTCAACCATCAAGGGCTCTGTGGGAGCAGCCCTAGATTTCTTGGTCTTGCGCTTCTTTTTGCTGGGGGCAGTAGGAGAGGCTTCAGAGCTCTTCCTTTTTCTGGCTTCAGCTTCTGCAGCTCTTGTCTTCTTTAGCTCTGAAGCTGTTGACCGGCTCTTTGGCTTCGAGCCGGTCGTGGCGGTTGGGAAGACAATCGGAATAGCTGCTTGTTTTGATGCCTCTGATTCACTCACAACAGGCTGCTTCTTCTTCTTTGCGGCCATCTTGGGGTCGATGCTAGGACGCCCAAGTGCCTTGCGCTTTTCAGCCTCGTTGTAGGCTTGAACACATTTGTCTGCCAAAGACTTCATCCTTTCACGCGAGCCTTGAGCTTCAGCACGCTTCTTCAGAAAGTTTTCTTTGAGATCATGCAGCATGATTTTGAAGCTCCTCACTTCCTGCACGCTGAGGCTGGCCATGTGCTTCTTGAACTGAGCTTTTTCGTGATCAATTTTCTGCTTCAGCTCAACAATGCGCTGAGCAATGGCCAGTTCTGAAGCAATTGCGCCTTGGAAGGCGACGCTGAGTCCAACAGGCAGCTGCAGATCATTGAAGCTTATATCTGGTGTGTCAAACCATTAATCGATGAAGCTGTGGATGATGGCGACATCAAAGAGAGGCAGATTGTTGAAGATTTCCGCCTCCTCCTTGCTTTTGATGAGCTGTTCTAGTGCGTCATCGCCCAGATCTTCATCGCTTGATAGATCAATGGCTTCACTGCGCAGAATGGCAGCAGCAGTGAGCTCTTTACCTGTTTGTTGCTGGGGCTCCTTTTCCTTCAGGGGCTTGGAGACGCGGGATACGTCTTCAGACTGCACACTGACTTCAGGAGGTGCAGTTTTCAACGGCTTCGCCCTTGAGATTTTTGAGGCAGGGGCCGGCTTCGAAGCTTTTGGTTTCTTTGTCTGCTTTGGCTTCGACACAGCAGGAGCTTCATCAGACTCAGAATCAGCTGGAGGGTCATTCACAGCAGTCCCTTGGACTAATATGTGGGTGATCAGGCCCTCAAGATTGGCAAACGGACCGATGATATTGGGTTCCGCATCGCGTGTGCCATCTGCCCTTGGTGAGGAGGGACCAGGGTTGAAGTCAAGCCCAAATTTCTTCTTGTTTAGCTTCGTTGACTGTTGAGCAAACTGAAAGTTGCATTTGAAGAGATTGTCGTCACGACACCAGAGAAGTGACGATGGATGTGCATCATCAGGCTGTGGTCCTCGGACCATGCATGGGTAGAAGCCTTGAGCAATGGCTTCATCTCTGGTCCTGGGTACAAGGTTCTTGTATAAGATATCCCCCCATGGACTCTTGATAGCATTCTTTTCGGCATACTCCTGGGTGACGAAGCGGTATTTGAACCACTGTTCTGCCCAATAGCGTCGAATCCATTGGATTCGAGTCTTGCGCTGCCCATAGCTCTCTTCTGGATCTGTTTTGTACATTTCTGCCAAGTCTTCAGGCAGATCCTTGGAAGTTCCCTCACGTCTCTGTCTGCCCCCCTTTTTGCTGCTGCAACTGAAGCCATAAACTTTAACTTGAAAGGCTTCAAAGGCTTTCTTTTTCTGGACCAACAGGAACTGGCTTCAGGAGAGTTTATGTGATGCTATAGGAATTCTGCAAATGAATGCAGACTATGAGAACCGAAGGATTCTCCCACGGACATGTACCTGTGACAGCATTAAGGTGCGAGGGAAGGGGAAGAGGTCATATGCATTCTCAGAAGGTTTTGAAGATTAATCAGTTTAGAAGACATTGACCTCATTGTGCGAAGACATTCACTTATAGATAAGAAGTTGGTTCCAGATTTGTACGAACCCATAGATCAGTACAAGTGAGGAATCTAACTACTTTATGAAGCACAAGTGAATATACTAGGCATGTTATGAGATGCAGCGAGAGATCTAACTGGTGTAAAGAGAAACTTCTTATGGTAGAAAGTGACAGAACCATGAGATCAAAAGAGGCTATAAAAAGAAGTTTTATTTACCACACTGGAACTGCTAGACAGAAGGAAGTTGATGCCGAGCAGTTCAGTCCTCCATGCCCTAACTTGGCGACGGAAAACACCTACGGCGACGGCGGAGAGGACGATGTCCGTGGTCGGCGTGAGGACGACGTTGGAGAGGTTGCGGCAGCGAAGCGCTTCGTCTCCGGCGTCGTCGAGTGCTAGCGGTGGCGCTAGGGTTCGTGCGAGGATGGAAGAAGGAGATAATGACCGCGGTAAGTGTGAATTTATAGACTCAGAGGCGGCACTGTGCTATTACGCAGGTGCCCCTGGCGGTTCGCATTTGAGGCACGCGTGTCTAGTTAGCGGAAGTTTGGGGTTTGTTCCACGTCCCACGCACGCCTAAATTGTCGGGCGGTCGTCCCTGCTTCTCCGGATCTTATGTGGAGGAATGAGCATTAAAAACGGACTTTTATGGTTGTCTCTATGTCTTCAGCTGACAAGGACACAGTGAAGACATTCGACAGTTTCAACAGAATGCATATGACTTGGAGAGATATAGTTTGAGATAGAAAGCATAGAGAGATTAGGGTCCGATCACATTCACTTAGTTCAAAAGATTCAACCAAGAAGACATAGCTATAAGTGAATGCTGTAGAGGACAGAACACTAGAGCATATATATCTATTTAATCAACGTAATGAAGATAATCATGAAGACATATTGAGTTCGAAGCCAAGCTAAATGTGAAGATATTGCAAGGTAACGCCAAGAGTTAAACACTTCAAAATGGAACGTTTGGTGGTGGCGTTACCCACCGTATAGGAAGTATTAGACCCAGACACGGCGCACAATTATCGTGGCGCTCCGAAGTCAAATTCCACATTAATGTATTCACACTTAGAATGTATGTCTTCATTGATTGAAGATATACTTTACTTTGTGTGTTGCACATCTAAGTCATTAATATGCATAAGTGTTAGGATGTGTGCCTGATCACAGGACATTTGAGGATTCCAGGATATTTAGCTCACACCGTAACTTGCAAAACCTCTTCTCATCCAAGGGCTTGGTGAAGATATCTGCCAATTGCTCTTCAATGTTGACGTGTATGATATCAATGTCTTCCTTCACAACATGATCTCTGAGAAAGTGATGACGAATTTCAATGTGCTTTGTCTTCGAGTGCTGAACTGGATTGTTGGCAATCTTGATGGCGCTTTCATTGTCGCAGTAAAGTGGCACTTGCTTCAGATGAATGCCATAATCCTTGAGTGTTTGCTTCATCCACAGAAGCTGAGCGCAGCAAGATCCAGCAGCAATGTATTCAAATTCAGCAGTGGAGAGAGATACACAGTTCTGCTTCTTTGAAGACCAACACACAAGTGATCGTCCCAGAAAGTGACATGTGCCTGATGTAGACTTGCGATCAACTTTGTCACCAGCATAATCAGCATCCGAAAATCCAACCAAATCAAACTCTGAGCCCTTTGGATACCATAATCCTAGAGTTGGGGTGTGAGCCAAATATCGAAGAATTCGCTTCAAAGCTAAGTGATGCGACTCCTTTGGTGCCGCTTGAAATCGAGCACACATGCAGACACTAAGCATGATATCTGGCCTAGATGCACATAAATAAATCAAAGACCCAATCATGGAGCGGTATACGTTTTGATCGAACTCTTTACCATCGTCGTCAGGACCTAGATGATGTTTGGCTGGCATTGGTGTTGTGAAGCCTTTGCAGTCTTGCATACCAAACTTCTTCAGGCAATCTTTGAGATACTTCTCTTGAGATATGAAGATGCCATTGCGCTGTTGTCGTATTTGAAGACCAAGGAAGAACTTCAGCTCCCCCATCATGGACATCTGATATTGCTCTTGCATCATATATCCAAACTCTTCACTGTACTTCTGATTGGTGCAGCCGAAGATAATGTCATCCACATATATTTGGCACACAAACAGTTCACCATCATATGTCTTTGTGAAAAGAGTGGGATCCAGGGAACCAGGTATGAAGCCTTTGCTCTTCAGAAAGTACTTGAGTGTGTCATACCAGGCCCTAGGGGCTTGTTTGAGGCCATACAGTGCCTTGTTGAGCTTGTATACCATATCAGGATGTTTTGGATTTTCAAAGCCAGGCGGTTGTGCAACATACACTTCTTCTTCAATCTTGCCATTGAGAAAGGCACTTTTCACATCCATTTGATATAGAATATGTTATGATGATTTGCATAGGCCAGCAGTATGCGTATGGCTTCAAGCTAGCCACAGGAGCAAATGTTTCAATCGAAGTCAATGCCCTCCACTTGAGTATATCCTTGAGCAACGAGACGAGCTTTGTTTCTGACAACTTGACCATGCTCATCTTGCTTGTTGCGGTATATCCATTTGGTGCCTATTATGTTGTGCTTCCGTGGATCAGGACGCTTAACCAGTTCCCATACATTATTCAGCTCAAACTGTTGAAGCTCTTCTTGCATAGCTTGAATCCATTCAGGTTCCATGAAGGCTTCTTCAACTTTCTTGGGTTCTGATATTGAGACGAATGCGAAATGCCCACAGAAGTTTGCTAGCTGAGTTGCCCTTGAACGAGTGAGTGGACCAGGTGCATTGATGCTGTCAAGTATTCTGTCAATCTGCACTTCATTTGCAACACGAGGATGTACAGGGCGAAGACTTTGCTCTTGCTGATCTGCGTTGTTGTTTGGAGGAATGTCTTCATGCTGAGCATTGTCTTCATGTTGATCAGGTGCTGAGATGATGAGTTCTTCTTCAGGATGAGCTTCAGAAGGCATAATCTCTCCAGTTCCCTTAAGCTTGATTGATTCACTAGCTGGAACTTCATCTAGCACATTTGGCAGTTGCTCTCTTTGTGAACCATTTGTTTCATCAGACCGCACATCCACTGTTTCGACCACTTTGTAATGGAAGAGATTGAAGACTCTGTAGGAGTGTGAATCCTTTCCATATCCAAGCATGAAGCCCTCATGTGCTTTTGGTGCAAACTTTGAGGTGTGGTGTGGGTCCTTGATCCAGCACTTTGCGCCAAATACTCTGAAGTAACTGACATTTGGCTTCTTGCCAGTTAGGAGTTCATAAGATGTCTTGTTCAGAAGCTTGTGAAGATAAACACGATTGATTGTATGGCATGCAGTATCAATGGCTTCAGTCTAGAATTTTCTTGGAGTCTTGTATTCATCTAGCATTGTTCTGGCCATTTCAATGAGTGTTCTGTTCTTGCGTTCGACGACGCCATTCTGCTATGGCGTGTACGGAGCTGAGAATTCATGTGTGATGCCCAAGGTATCAAGATATGTATCAAGGCCTGTGTTCTTGAATTCAGTGCCATTGTCACTTCTGATGTGCTTTATCTTGGCGCCAAAATTGTTCATAGCTCGATTGGCGAAGTGTCTGAATACATCCTGCACTTCAGTCTTGTAAAGGATTATGTGTACCCAAGTATATCTAGAGTAATCATCAACAATGACGAAGCCATAGAGGCAAGCAGAAGTAGTAAAAGTTGAGTAGTGAGTGGGACCAAAAAGATCCATGTGGAGCAGTTCGAAGGGTTGTGTAGTAGTCATGATTGCCTTCGAAGGATGTTTTGCCCTTGTCATCTTCCCTGCTTCACAGGCACCGCATAAATGATCTTTCTTGAACTTGACGCCCTCGATGCCTATGACATGCTTCTTCTTCGCAAGGGTGTGGAGGTTCCTCATGCCAGCATGCCCAAGCCTCCGATGCCAAAGCCAGCATTCTGAAGCTTTTGCAAGAAGACATACTGCAAGTTGTGGTCCTGCTGAGAAATCTACCACGTACAAATCACCTTTCCGATACCCTTCAAACACTAGAGATTTGTCAGATTCCATTAGCACCAGGCAACGATATTTTCCAAACATTACAATCATATTCAAATCGCAAAGCATTGAGACAGACATTAAGTTGAAGCCAAGGGATTCAATAAGCATGACTTTATCCATGTGTTGATCCTTTGAGATTGCAACTCTACCTAGACCCAATACCTTACTTTTACCAGTGTCAGCAAATGTGATGTGGCTCTTGTCGGATGGACGTAATGTTGAGTCCGTAAGAAGGCTTCTTCTGCCAGTCATGTGATTTGTACACCCACTGTCAATAATCCATTCTGAAGACTTTGAAGTCGCTGGTGTCGTACCCTACAGTACAGTTAGGGGGATAGGCTTCACGAAGAGAATTGTGAAGCATAAACATTTGACGAACCAGTGGGTTATGAAAACTTAGATCCAGATTAGGACTAATAGGGAGAGTAGCATGCGATTCAGGAACGAAGTACATAATGATGCCATTCGGGCATTTTATCTTGCGCCCTACAAGATTTTTAAGGTCCCCAGCAATAGCATCAGAAGATTTTGTTTTTCTGCTGGAGACCTTTCCCTGCAAAAGAGAGTTAAACTTTCTTAACCACCCACATCTTCAAGGGTGGCTTAGAAGCAATAAGTCTAAGTGCAGCATCTGAGAATTTTGGCTTTGAAGCCTTAGCAAACAGTCTAGCAGGTGGACAATAATACTCATAGGAATAAGCAGAATAATTTTTGGTCACATGAACACGGTTCGATGAACCGCTCTCATATTCATATGCCTGAGTATAGTTTCCCTGCAAAACATTTGCGTTAGTGTGACTCAGGTGAGTCCTCTGTTTGTATGAAGCCATTGGACCGTATGAAGCCTTTGGTCTGAGGTTTGTCTTCTTTATAGGCGGTTCATAGGAAGATTTTCATAGGAAGATTTTCCAGACACTTTTTGGAAACCCAGATCTTCTTTATAGGCGGTCCATTCCTGCAGTTAGTACCAATGTACCTGGCAAACACTTCACCATTCTGATTTTTAAACAGTTTATAGTTTGCATCAAAGGATTCATCGATGATAATAGGGTTAGCACAAGTGAAGCCAGATAAGTTGGATGGATCTGCTGAAAGTTCCTTTGCAGCAACCCATGTGGTTTTGGGGTACTGCTCAGGTTTCCAATAAGTGCCATCTGCATTGATTTTCCTCACAAATCCAACACCCTCTTCCTAGGGTTTCGGTTCAGGATCTGCTTCTTGAGGACATCACATAATGTCTGATGTCCTTTAAGACTTTTGTACATCCCTGTTTCAAGCAATGTCTTCAACATAGCATTCTCATCAGCAATAGCAGTGGTATCCTCAGCAGAGGGGTTAGTTACCACGTCAACAGTTGAAGATATTGCAACAGCAGTAGCAGTGGAACATTCAGCAACAGAATTAGCATTATCACGCTCAATGCATTTAAGACATGGTGGTTCAAATCCTTCCTGAGCGGGACTGATCTGTTCGGAGCGAAGTGACTCGTTTTCCTTTTGAAGATCTTCATGAGCCACCCTCAATTTCTCAAGTTCTTGCTTCCTTTGAAGATAATCATAGGAAAGCTTTTCATGAGTTGTTGAGAGAGTATCATGACGATCTTCAAGTTCCTGATACTTAACGTGAAGGTTTTTTATGTCTTCAATTAAGGATTCAGATCGAGTCATTTCAGCACCCAACAGATCATCGCTTCTGTCTAACAGTTTTTGAATATGTTCCATAGCTTTCTGTTGTTCAGTTGCAATTTTAGCAAGTGTTTTGTAGCTAGGTTTTGAATCACATTCAGAGTCATCGTCACTAGATGTTTGATAGCGAGTAGTGCGTGTGTTTACCTTGGCACCGCGTGCCATGAAGCAGTAGGTAGGAGTGGAGTCGTTCTTGTCATTTGCGTCGGTGTCGGTGATGCAGTCATTGTCTTAGTGTTGAAGATAGACTTGGCGACGTATGCTGTAGCTAGACTCGCAATGCCAGAATCAGACTCCTCCTCAGACTCCACCTCTGCCTCCTCAGATGCGGACTCCTCCTCTAAATCCATCTCCTTTCCAACAAACGCACGTGCCTTGCCAGATGAGCTCTTCTTGTGTGATGAAGACTTTGATGAAGACTTGGAAGAAGACTTTGAGTATTTCTTCTTCTTCTTCTTGTCGTCAGAATCATATTCCTTGCTCTTCTTCTTCCTTCTGTTCTCATTGTCCCACTGTGGACACTCAGAGATGAAGTGTCCAGTTTTCTTGCACTTGTGACATGTTTTCTTCTTGTAGTCATGAGCAGAAGCTTCATCATTCCTTGAGCTTGATCGTGAAGATTTTCTGAAGCCTTTCTTCTTGGTGAATTTTTGGAACTTCTTCACTAGCATTGCAAGTTCTCTTCCAATGTCTTCAGGATCATCAGAACTGCAGTCAGATTCTTCTTCAGATGAGGAGACAGCTTTTGCCTTCAAGGCGTGAGTTCGCCCATAGTTTGGACCGTAGATATCTCTTTTCTCAGAAAGCTGAAACTCATGTGTGTTGAGCCTCTCAAGTATGTCATACGGATCGAGTGTCTTGAAATCAGGACGTTCTTGAATCATCAGGGCCAGGATGTCAAACGAACTATCAAGTGATCTCAGCAGCGTCTTGACGATTTCATGTTTGGTGATTTCAGTGGCGCCGAGGGCTTGAAGCTCATTTGTGATGTCAGTGAGTCGGTCAAATGTGTGCTGGACATTCTCATTGTCATTTCGCTTGAAGCGGTTGAAGAGGTTGCGAAGAACACTGATTCTTTGATCTCTCTGGGTTGAGACGCCTTCATTGACCTTGGAGAGCCAGTCCCAGACCAGCTTGGACCTAGACCAGCTTGGATGTCTTCAAGGCACTCAAGCGGCCATACTGTCCTTTTGTCAGATGACCACAGATGATATTTTAGGCAGTAGAGTCCAGTTGAGTGAACTTCTTGACATCAGCAGCAGTGACACCTTCTCCAGCCTTGGGAACGCCGTTCTCGACGACATACCATAGGTCGACGTCAATGGCTTCAAGATGCATGCGCATCTTATTCTTCCAGTAGGGATATTCAGTTCCATCGAAGACGGGGCACGCAGCGGAGACTTTGATTATCCCTGCAGTCGACATAGCTAAAACTCCAGGTGGTTAAACCGAATCACACAGAACAAGGGAGCACCTTGCTCTGATACCAATTGAAAGTGCGTTATATCGACTAGAGGAGGGTGAATAGGCGATTTTTACGAAGTCTTCAAACATGAGAGTTATGAGACAACAGCGAAGATTATGCCTATTACTATGCAGCGGAAGTTAGGATTACACTAGGCCAGCCATGGTCATGTATCATAGAGTGAAAGCATGACAAACAACTGCAGTGTAATAAGGATCAGGTAGGAAGAAGTTATGAAGCCAAACAAGTTCAATACATTCACGTTGTCGAAAGACTAAAGATAAGCAAGCATGCAATGGGCTTCACAATGTGTGAAGTAAGAAGAGGAGTGAAATGAAACCAGTGACTCGTGAAGACAATGATGTGTTGGACCAGTTCCAGTTGCTGTGACAAGTTACGTCTGGTTGGAGCGGCTAGGTATTTAAATCTTAGGACACCAGTCCCGGACACCCAGTCCTGAACACACAGTTCAGGACACCAAGTCCTCACCGTATTCTCCTTGAGCTAAGGTCACTAGTCCTCGCCCAATCACTCTGGTAAGTCTTCAAGGTAGACTCCAAACCTTCACAGACTTCGTTCACTGGCAATCCACAATGTCTCTTGGATGCTCTGAACGCGACGCCTAACCGTCTGGAGGATTCACAGTCCTCAAGTGTAATAAGTCTTCAGATCACACAGACAAGAAGACTTAAGTGATGCCCAATTTACTCTGGCTCTGGGTGGTTAGGGCTTTTCTCCTCACTAGGAATTTTATCTCAAAGGCTTTGAGGTGGGTTGCTCTCAAACGACAAAAGCCGTGCACTGAAATCTGAGCAGCCAACCGTTTATGGTTGTGGGGGTGGGCTATTTATAGCCACTTGGCAACCCGACCTGATTTGTCCGAAATGACCCTGGGTCACTAAGGAACTGACACGTGTCTCAACGGTCAGATTTCAAACTCTCATGGCAACTTTACTTGGGCTACAAGCAAAGCTGACTTGTCCGGCTCTGGACAAGATTCGCTCTCATTGTCTTCACTCGAAGACATAGGTTTTTGATTTAGGCATCACTTCAGTCATTCTGACTGGTTCTCCTGGACCCCACTTAACAGTACGGTGGTTCCCTATGACTCAACACAAAATAAAAAGAACTACGAAAGATCTAAGTCTTCGAGTTCCATAGGCTTCATAACGTGTCTTGTTTTGTCATAGTCTTCAATGTGAATATCTTCATATACCACCTTTGTCTTCAATGTCTTCATACATTTTTAGGGGTCATCTCTGGTAGTAAAACCGAATCAATGAGGGACTTCTACCTGTGTTTTCCTGCAATTCTCACAAACACATTAGTCCCTCAACTAGGTTTGTCGTCAATACTCCAAAACCAACTAGGGGTGGCACTAGATGCACTTACACAACCACACCAACAGGGATTGTTGGGTGTTCAAGCAGGCCGGCAAGTTAAATGCCGAAAACAAAGATAAGAGGTCACATAGCAATGATGAGGAGGAGCCCCGGCAGCCGAACACCGGAGGACAGAAGAGGTTCCCCCCACAAGTGCGAACGGTGAACATGATATACACAACCCACATCCCCAAGAGGGAGCGGAAGCATGCGCTCAGGGACGTATATGCGTTGGAGCCAGTCGCCCTAAAGTTCAACCCATGGTCCTCCTGTCTGATCACCTTCGATCGCAAGGACCACCCCACTAGTATCCGTCATGGCGGATTCGCCGCATTGGTCCTAGACCCAATCATTGACAGATTTCACCTCACTCGAGTCCTTATGGATGGCGGCAACAGCCTGAACCTGCTTTATCAGGACACAGTGTGCAAAATGGGTATAGACCCCTCAAGGATCAAACCCACAAAAACGACCTTTAAAGGCGTCATACCAGGTGTAGAGGCCCATTGCACAGGCTCAGTCACACCGGAAGTGGTCTTCGGATCCCCGGATAACTTCCGAAGCGAAGAGTTAATCTTCGACATAGTCCCTTTCCGCAGTGGCTACCATGCACTACTCGGGCGAACCACATTTGCGAGATTCAATGCGGTACCGCATTATGCATATCTCAAGCTCAAGATGCCAGTACCCTGGGGGTGTCATCACAGTCAATGGAAACACAGAGCGCTCTCTCCGCACGAAGGAGCACACTGCGGCCCTCGCAGCAGAAGCGCAAAGCAGCCTCTTAAGGCAATCCACTAGTTCGGCGATTAAGGACCCGGACACCTTCAAGCGCGCCCGGAGTAATCGGCAACAGGACCGCCTGGCACGTTCCGAGCTCACATAGCAATGCGGCCCCCACCCCGGTCCCAGCCAAACGGCGAAGTCCGTGCCGCGCGTACATAATTATGCATTAAAAATACCATGGGCACAGGTGGGGAGGGGGGCACGACTACAGCACGCTCCAAGACGCGGCTTAAACCGCACTAGGGGCTTCCTGCTTTGTTATTTTTATCTTTCAGGACTTTAATCTCTGGAAACCCTGTCCGGCAGCATGATTGCCGAACACATGATGCAGCAACCAAGGAGGCAGAAAGCTACGTCACACCACGGAACTCCCAGGTGGATTACGATAACCAGTGAAATACTTGCTTTAATACTATTCTTCAGCTTGCCCTTGGAGGGGACATGTCAAATAGTCCCACTTTTTGCTTATCGCACTACTTGTATCATTCTGCTTTAACGCACCTTTTTGAAAAAACAATGCATAGCATTAAGACTATTATTGCATTCTTCTTTTTTTACATATATGTTCATTCATGACATCTAGCTCCCGTACACTCTGGTACGGCCAATACGCTAGGGGCTTAAACATACCCCATAATACGGCGTGAGAAGTCCGAACAATTTCGACAGTGCGGCACCCCGAACTTATAGCATTATATGCATCAGCTCCGAATCATGTCTTGGGTCAATAGTTTGGTTTGCCCGGCTCCCATGTTTTGGTACCTTACGTTCTGCTATATCGGCTAAGGTAGCACTGGGAGAACTACTACGATTGTGCCCCGGTTCTGCTGGGCTAAGCACCTCAGTAGAGAAAGCTAAAACTGACTGTCATGATAAGGCGAGAGACTGGTCGCAGTTCGAGAGGTTTCAAGTCCCTAAAGACTTATGCCGCTTAGAGTGAGGAGTCGGCCCTGTCCGGCTTAAGGCGTGTATAGTGCCCTGAATTCGGCCTTCTGAATACTAGGGGCTTCACCGAAATTTAAAATTATAGAATTCTATGGCTAAGTGAGAGTGATAACGCATTATAGTCCGATTGCCTTGTTCGTTGTGCTGAGCACCTCCCTCGAAGGACCCAAAATGGGAAAAAGAGTGCTCAGGTTTATCCCGAACACCCCAGCACTCGTGGCATGGGGGCAGAAGCCGACGACTAGCCATCTCTCAGATTTGATAAACAGCCGAACATAAGGTAATATTTTAAATTCAAACAAGCGTTGCATAGCGCATATGAACAAGTTTTCATAATACAGGATTACACGAGCAAGTTTATTCAAATATTACATCTTTCGCACACTCGTCCGCTACAAGATGGGCACCCTTCAGGACACCCTCATAGTACATCTCGGGGTGGCGATGCTCCTTGCCCTGCGGCGACCCTTCCTTCACCAGCTTCACAACGTCCCTCTTGGCCCAGTGCACCTTCGCACGGGCGAAAGCCCGGCGTGCACCTTCGATGCAGATAGACCGCTTGATGACTTCCAGCCGTGGGCAGGCATCCACAAGCCGCCTCACCAGGCCGAAGTAGCTATTGGGAAGGGCGTCGCCAGGCCACATCCAGACTATAAAGCCCTTCATGGCCTGTTCGGCCGCCTTGTGCAGCTCGACCAGTTGCTTCAGCTGGTCGCTCAGAGGCATCGGGTGTTCGGTCCTAGTATACTGAGGCCAGAACAGCTTCTCCATTGAGCTTCCCTCCTCGGCTTGGTAAGATTGTGCGGCATCCGACACGCTGCGGGGCAAATCTGTGAACGCTCCTGGAGAGCTCCGGACTCGGGTAAGTAACAAGTAATTTACTTTCACATGCTTGCTTTGCATATTGAATGCCTTACCCACCGCTATCTTCTTCGTCGCATCAATCTCCTGGAGGGCCTTTTGGGCTTCAGCCTTGGCACCCTTTGCACTCTCAAGGGCCACGGCAAGCTCGGACTCTCGCGTCTTCAAGTCAAGCTCCAACGCCTCGTGCTTTGTCACAAGAGCGTGGAGCTCTTGCTGCACCTCGCCCACTCGTGCCTCTTGTTTTTCCCGCTCGGTGTGCTCCTGGGCCGCTTTGTTTTAGGCCTCGGATAGCGCTTGCTTTAAGGTCGCCACTTCGTTCATGGCCCCTGGCAAATAAAAGATGATCATGTAATTTTGCAATCGCATCCTTTTTGTATATATACATATCTATAGACTAGGTATTACTTACCTTTGTTCTCCTCGAGCTGCCTCTGAGCAAGGCCGAGATCTTTCTTGGACCCTTCGAGGTCCTGCTTCAGTACGGCGACGTCCGCAGTTAGTGCGGCAGAGGTCAGCAGCGAAGCTTGCATACGCATATAGACATACTTATATTAGACTCTTGCAGATATTAGTTGATCCTCTATTCGGCTTTTCTTTTTGAACACCAAACAGAGCATCAGGGGCTACTATCTATGCGGTAATATATTTCCTATATTTCAAATACTTACCTCAAAGCCTGTTAGAAGGATGGCACAGGCTTCAGTCAGTCCGCTCTTGGCGGACTGAACCTTCTGGATCACCGCACTCATAATAGTGCGGTGCTCTTCGTCGATGGAAGCGTCGCGAAGCGCTCCCAGCAGGTTGTCCGGTGCCTCTGGATGGACAGAGGTCACCGGCACAGGCGTCTTGCCCCTTTTGGAAGGAGGCCGCCTGCCTGAGTCCGGAACCACTTGAGGTTCCGGCGCGGTGTTCGGCCGAGGGCCGAACTCGGAGCCCTTGGGAGCCTTACTCCCTCTGCTCCCGGAGTCCGTAAGGTCGCCTTGAGGCGCCTCCGGGACTGTCTCCCCTCGACCCAGTGCCTCTTGAGACAATACCTCGGCATTGTTCATAGGGCAAGGGGAGGTGGTGGTCGGAAGTGGATCGCTATCCATGTCCAACGAGTCCAAGGAGCCGTCTGACGAAGATACGTCGATACGGGCTTGGGGCGGTCTGCATAATCATATTTGGTGTTAGGGGAAGCAGTGCGACAAAGGTATACTATGAGTTACTCTGGTATCTGAATACTTACAACTTCGCCAGGAGCTTGGCCCTGAGCAGCCACTCGTCTTCGTCTTCGGCGGCGGTGGTGGAGCAGTCCGGAAAGAGAGTCCTTCCCTTCTTGGACCCTTCGGCCCCCCGGGTTGGGGCGGCCTTCCTTTTCTTGTATCCCCCAGCTGGAGGGGGAGCATCTTCATCTTCCTCCTCGTCTTCGTGGGAGGAGTGCGTCGCAGAGTCATCGAACGATGAGTCCGATACCACCTGGCGCCGGGAACTCTTTCGGGTTCCCTTGGCCTTCTTCTTGGTCTTCTCCGGCACCTTGTAAGGAGCCGGAGTCAGCATCTCCGTCAGGAGAGCGTCCGCAGTGTCTTCGGGTAGAGGGGCCGGACAATTGATCTTCTCCGATGCCCCCACCCAGTCCTATCAAAGGCATGGGAGCTCAGACCCTGCACGTGGTTAAGCTATGGGAAGTAAAAATCCTACCAGATGTACAAAACTTACCAGATTCGCAGGGCGCTTCGCGCTTAGCCCGCGGTCCTCGGTGAGAGAGGGAGGGACCTCGGTGCCCTTGAACAGCACCCTCCAGACGTCCTTGTGCGTCGTGTCAAAGAGCTCGCTCAGAGTCTGGTGCTGGGCTGGGTCGAACTCCCACAAGTTGAAATCCCGTTGTTGACATGGGAGGATCCGGCGGAAGAGCATGACCTGGACTATGTTGACAAGCTTGAGCTTCTTGCTTGCCATATTCCAGATACATTTCTAGAGTCCGTGCACCTCGACCGATGAACCCCAGGATAGGCCCTTCTCTTTCTAGGAGGTGAGCCGCGTGGGGATTTCGGATCGAAACTCGGGGGCCACCACCCAGTTGGTGTCGCGCGGCTCGGTGATGTAGAACCACGCCGGTTGCCACCCCTTTATAGTATCCACGAAGGAGCCTTCGAGCCATATAACATTGGGCATCTTGCCCACCATGGCTCCGCTGCATTCCGCTTGCTGGCCCCCCACCATGTTCGGCTTGATATTGAAGGGCTTCAGCCACAGACCAAAGTGGGGCCGGATGCGGAGGAAAGCCTCGCACACGACGATGAACGCCGAGATGTTGAGGATGAAATTCGGGGCCAGATCATGAAAGTCCAGCCCATAGTAGAACATAAGACCATGGACGAATGGATGGAGGGGAAACCCCAGACCGCGGAGGAAGTAGTGGAGGAAGACTACCCTCTCGTGAGGTTCCGGGGTAGGGACGATCTGCCTCGCAGCAGGCAGCCGATGCGCGATATTCGCGGCTAAGTATCCAGCTCCGCGCAGCTTTTTGATGTGTCCCTCCGTGACGGAGGAAGCCATCCACTTGCCTCCCGCTCCGGACATGTTTGGAGAAGGTTGAGGAGAGGGATGTGGACTTGGGCGTTGGAGCTCGAGTGCGCAAGAATGGATGAGCAAGGAGGAAGAAGGCGTGGGTAGAAAAAGGTTAAACTTTATCCCATTATAAGGGTGGCCGAAACTATGCGCCCCTACTAGCCTGGAAAAACTCGCTTATCCCCCAAGCGCCGTAATTGATGGCGCGGTTGGGTTACCCACGCCCGTATTAATGAGAATCCCGTAATAAGGGGGACACGATCTCTGCTTTGACAAGACGTGTCAAGAAACTGCCTCGCGTTATGTGCGGGGATAGTTAAAGAAAAATGGTTCGAATAATCACCGAGCCATGGCATGATGTCATGTTGCCAAAACGTGTCAGCAGATTAGATTTGTGGAAATATTATCTCTACGGTGGTATGTGGTACTTATTTTGCAGGGTCGGACACTATCCTTTTATTCAAACTCTTCTGTGGTGTATCCGGAGGAGGAACCCGCCTTGCAATGCCGAAGACAACACTGCGCGCCGGACTCATCGTCATTGAAGCCTGATTTAGGGGCTACTGAGGGAGTCCTGGATTAGGGGCTCTCCGAACAACCGGACTATATCCTTTGGCCGGACTGTTGGACTATGAAGATACAAGATTGAAGACTTCGTCCCGTGTCCGGATAGGACTCTACTTGGCGTGGAAGGCAAGCTAGGCAGTACGGATATGGATATCTCCTCCTTTGTAACCGACCTTGTGTAACCCTAGCCCCCTCCGGTGTCTATACAAACCGGAGGGGTGTAGTCCGTAGGACAACATACAATCATACCATTCAAGGATCTTCGAAGGGAGACTTGAATTACATCCCTGATATCCAGGGAGACTTGATCTTCGAAGGGTTATCGACCTCGGCCACCGCTCGTCATCTACATGAAGGAAGCCCGTCGGATCCACTATCAAATTCCATTCAAGGATCAACTCTCGTGCCTGCCCTGGTCTCAGATCCAGAGCGGACCACTCTATCCGAAGACAGGAGGATAAACCCCGTCGGACTCTCTCCCATTACGGAGCTTCCTACCGGAGACCCAGAGGTGACCACATTGTTAGTGGGCTCGGAGTCAAACATGACTCTTCCTATCATCGGGAAGCCGGACTCACCTTTGGATGTCAACTCCGAACTCTTGAAATCTCCTGTCCAGCTTCCGCTTCTAAACGAAGCTCTGGACCTGATGCGATCTCTCGCCATCACGGAAGTGTCACTTACGAACTACGCCCAGCCTAAACTGGGGGCTGAGAGCAGGGAATTTTACGTCCCACCCACCACCCACATAATAGCCACTGTTGAGGACCTAACCAACATGCTAGACTACGCCTCCAAAGACATCGATGGTATGGACGACGATGCCAGAGCCGAACCAGGACAAAACCCGCCTATTACTGGGCATTGGACGGCCACTTCCACTTACGACGTGTACATGGTGGATACGCCCGAGAAGAAGGACTACGATGGCATTCAAGATCCGATCGAGGACAAGCCCGTCGAGGCACCACCAAAGCGCCAACGTCAGCGGCGCTGCGCACGGTCGCGCCGGGAAAAGGAAAGCAATACCGGCACCGGAGATAATGACACTCCGGACAATGCCAAAGACTCTGACCTCCCCGTCGATCCTGCATTCGAGCAGGATGAGTGGGAAGAGGGACAAGTCAACCCAGACGAACCTGTCGATCACGAGGATTCGGAAGAGAGTAACTATCTACCGGCCTCCGAGGAAGATGTTAGCCTCGGTAACGAAGATTTCATCGTACCAGAGGAAACCCTCGAACAAGAACGCTTCAAGTGACAGCTCATCGCCACTGCGGGGAGCCTAAAAAAGAAACTACAACAGCTTCAAGCCGAACAGGATACACTCAACGACAGATGGACCAAGGTCCTGGCTGCCAAAGAATACGGCCTCGAGCGCCTAGACAAGAGCTACCCAAAGCACATGCTACTACCAAAATTCAACGACGATGGCCTTGAGCCAGTACCATCAAGATACAATCATGCCGATGAACCGGACCGACCACCACGTGGACGGGACAAAGCGACCAATTATGCCGAACACCAGCCCGTGCCACCTCGCCGTAGAGGCAAAGAGGCAGCGGCTCCAGGCTACACGTACGACTTACGTCAGGACCTAGACAATAGAGCCGGCCAGACCAGATCAATCTACGGATCAAGGGGACGTGCTCCAACACGAGATGACAGCCATTGAGCCTTGTGCGATAAGCATAACCAAGTTTGGGCTGAGAACCCAACACGGATGTCATCCGAACTCCGTCGTGATGTTGCCCTATATAGAGGCGCCGTACACCCCATGTGCTTTACAGATGAGGTAATATATCACCAGTTTCCGGAAGGGTTTAAACCCGTAAACATCGAGGCATATGATGGAACGATAGATCCCCGCCGTATGGATTGAAGATTTTCTTCTCCACATTCACATGGCTCGTAGTGATGATCTCCACGCCATCAAATACCCCCCCTAAAGTGAAAAGGACCAGCACGACACTGGTTGAATAGCCTCCCAGAGAACTCCATTGCCAGTTGGGAGGACTTGGAGGATGCTTTTCAAGACAACTTCCAAGGCACTTATGTCCGGCCACCAGACGCCGATGACCTTAGTCACATAGTCCAGCCACCCAGAGAATCAGCTCGGAAACTCTGGACTCGGTTCTTAATCAAAAAGAACCAAATCATCGACTGCCCGGACGCCGAAGCCTTAGTGGCCTTTAAGCACAGCGTCCGTGACGAATGGCTCGCCCGACACCTCGATCAGGAAAAGCTGAAAACTATGGCAGCTCTTACTGCACTAATGACCCGCTTCTGTGCAGGCGAAGATAGCTGGTTGGCTCATCAAAGCAACAGCAACAGCACCAGTGACCCCGGTACCTCTGAGGACAAGGATGGCAATGGAAGGCCACGACGTAGCAAAAATAAGCGTCAGAACAACAATGAAGAAACTAAGGATATGGCGGTAAACGCTGGATTCAGCGGCTTCAAACCCGGTCAGCGGAAGAAGCCGTTCAAAGGAAATAGAGACGGTCCATCTATTTTTGACAAAATACTAGATAGGCTTGCCAGATTCATGGCACCCCTGATAAGCCTGCCAACCACACCAACAGAAACTGCTGGGTTTTTAAATAGGCCGGTAAATTAAATACCGAACACAAGGGGAAAGGACCTCAAAGCGAGGACGATGATGAGACCCGCCCTCCGAACACAGGGGGACATAAGAAGTTTCCCCCTGAGGTAAAAATAGTGAACATGATATATGTCACGCACATCCCAAAGAGGGAGCGCAAGTGCGCACTAAGGGACGTCTACGCCGTAGAGCCTTTCGCCCCAAAATTCAACCCATGGTCGGCTTGTCCGATCACCTTCGATTGCAGGGATCACCCAACTAGTATCCGTCATGGAGGTTCGACGGCCCTGGTTCTTGATGCCATCATCGATGGATACCATCTCACTAGAGTCCTTATGGACGGCGGCAACAGTCTCAACCTGATTTATCAAGACATTGTCCATAAAATGGGTATTGACCGGTCAACAATCAAGCCTAGTAACACTACCTTTAAAGGAGTGATGCCTGGTGTAGAGGCCCGCTGCATGGGCTCCTTAACACTGGAAGTAGTATTCGGCTCTCCAGATAACTTTTGAAGTGAAGAGTTGATCTTCTATATCGTCCCTTTCCGCAGTGGTTATCACATGCTGCTTGGACAAACTGCTTTCTCCTTCTTCAATGCAGTCCCACATTATGCCTATTTAAATCTCAAAATTCCCGGACCACGCGGCCTCATTACAGTCAATGGAAATACGGAGCACTCCCTCCGTACTGAGGAGCACACCGCGGCCTTAACAGTTGAGGTATAGAACGGACTTGTCAAGCCGAACAACTCATCGGTCATTAAGACCCATGACACTGCCACGCGAGTCCGATCCACATTACAACACGACAACCCGGTGGACCTGGAGCTTGAATAGCAGTTCAGCTTCCACCGATCGCCCCATAAGGTTGCGGCATACGTACCGCGCGTGCATAATTACGCACTCAAAATACCTTGGGCAACGCCAGAGGCATACTGCGGAAAAGTTCTATAGTACGGCTTGACCCTATTCGGACCTTAACCTTTTCTCTCTTTTTTGTTTTTTTTTCTCTTTTTCATTACAGGTTCATTAAAAACCTACCTACTCTTCGGTTGTACAGGGGCTCTTCCCTTGATTCCCCTTTCTTATAGACAACCAACGACTTTTCCTCTCAAAGGATTTCTTACCAAGGAGAAATGGCACAGACATGCGGCAGGGCACCACTGGGATCTTCAAAACCACTACTTTTAGGCCATGTGTAAAACTTTCCCTTGTGTAAACTCTCAGCATGTAAAATAGCCTTGATATTCATGGCATCATCCGTAATAGGACGTCTCAGAGTATTAACTAGGATATAAAGGAAAATAGTTGATCACCACTTTCGTTTGGTACTGATTTCTTTTGCCATCTGTATTCCTTCCTTACTTCAGATTGCCACACGTGCTTTAGTCCGACCTTAACACTGGGGGCTGTATTCGGCTCTGCACATTTTCAAGTCCAAAAACCTATAGGGTACTCTTCGGCGTCCCGAGTATTTCACTATAGGCATTGGCTCCGAATCATGTCTTTGGTCTATAGTTGGGTTGCCCGGCTCCTGTGCTTACCACCTTACGTTTCGCTCATTCAGCTAAGGTAGTAAAGGGAGAACTACTGCGATTGTATTTCTGGTTCGCCCGGTCAAATACCTCAGTAGAGAAAGCCGAAAACTAACTATCATGATATAGAGAGAACTGGTCGGCGATTCAGTGACTTACTACAAATCGTTTGTGATTTACTCCGTGTTATACGAGGGGCTAGTCTTTGTTTGGTCGTGCAGAAAAGTAACCTTAGATTGGATTGCCGCACACGCACAAGGGGCTAGTACTTAGCCTCACCGTCAAACTCCTATGGCTAAATGAAAATAATAAATCCGCATAGTCTGATTTCCTGGTTCACCTTGCGGACACCTCCTTCACGGACTAAGACGTTGGATAAAGTGTGGTCACGCGCTATGCCGAACACCCCGGTAGCATCTACGTGGGGCTAAAGCCGATGACTGGCAACTTTCAAAATTAAACAGCCGCACAGGAGGAAAATTGCTTAATATAAAAAGGCGCACATATATTACATGTCGGCAATCATCACATAATTTTTACAACCCTCACAACCTAATCAAATATCACGTCCTTAGAGCACCGGCCCTCTACTATTCGGGCCCCTTCCAGGATGTCCTCGAAGTACCTCTCCGGCTTGCGGTGATCCTTGCCTTCGGGAGGCCCTGCGGTCGCCACATCGGTGGCCTTCATCTTTGCCCAGTGCATGTTGACACGGGCGAAGGCCATCCAGGCACCTTCTATGCAGGCCGAGCGCTTCACAGCATCAATCCGGGGCAGCGCATCGACGAGCCCCTTCACCAAACTGAAGTAGCTACTGGGAATTGGTTTTGCTGGCCAAAGCCCGACTATCAGATCCTTCATGGCCAAACCGGCCACCCTATGCAGCTCCATCAGCTGCTTCAGCTAGTCATTTAGGGGCGTCGAGTGCTCCGGTGCAAGAAACTGCGACTAAAACAACTTCCCAGTCGAGTTGCCCTCCTGGGCTTGGAAGAATTGTGCGGCATTGATGTCATGCCTTGGAAGACCCACAAATGCTTCTTGAGAACTCCACACTCGAGTGAGCAAAGCATATCTTTGACCTCCAAATATACTCTGCAAAAGAAAGGCCTTACCAACCGCTATGTGCTTCGCCTGACGGATCTCTTCGCGAGCACTCCGGGACTCGACCCGCGCCTCTTTAGCCTCTTGGAGGGCTTTAGCGAGTTCGGATGATTGGGTTGAAGTCTTCTCCTCCAAAGCCTCATATTTGAGGATGGCATCCTTAAGCTCCTGCTCAACTTCGGCCACCCGAGCTTTGTGCTGGCGGCGGGAGGCCTGCTCGGTCTTCAGTTCTGCAGCCGCCTTGTCAGCGGCTGCCTTGTTCGCCTTCGCCTCTTCCTGGGCTTGGGCAAGGGCGCCTTTGAGGGTCTTGACCTCGGATGCACCGACTATGCTCATAATCAGAGCATTACATGAGTTCATCTCCGAATATAACTACCACTTATTATATAGGACTAAACTTTTAACACTCTACGCATACCTTGCATCTCATCAAACTGCTTGTTAATGCGGTTGATTTCTTCGTCGGCCACCTTAAGCTTCTGATTGAATTCGAAAACTTCTGCAGCCTGGGCGGTTGCCGCCAATAGGGAAGCCTGTTACAATAACAGAGAAGCATATTAGCTTTCCCAAATTTTATGTGGATCCTCTGTCCGGTTTCTTTTACACTGGACCGAGCCTCAGGGGCTATTATCTGTTATAGGTATATTCCTCTATATATGGAAAAGCACTTAGAGCATTATGTCGCATACCTCGAAGCCTGTCAGTAGGCTGGTAAAGGCTTCGTTCAATCCGCTCTTGGCAGACTGAACCTTCTCTACCACCACACCCATTAGGGTGTGGTGCTCCTCCATGATGGAAGCACATTGCAGTGCTTCCACTAGAGTGTTCGGCGCCTCCAGAGTAGTGGAGGCCAATGATGGAGCTGATACTCCTCCCCCTCTTTCGAAGGGGGCTGCTCACCTGATCCCGGAGCCGCATTGGTCTCTGGAATGGTGTCCGGTTGGGGCCCGGATTGTTGGGGCTCCGCACCATCGGTTGTCATTGGGGTCGCCTCCCCTATGTCTTAGGCGACTGAGGTATTAACCTCGGGCGCTTGCTCGACAGCCTCGCCCGCCGCTCCGCGGCCAAGAGAGGTCCTTCGGGATAACACCTCGGTGTCATCCATGGTGATAGGCGAGGGGGCTCGTGGCGGCGTCTCGCTCTCTGCCATCTCAGGTGGCAGAGAACTCCCCTCTGATAATGAAGGGTTCGGGAGATCGCAGGGAGGGCTGAAAGGCACGTGGCATAATAAATTATATAATCCAAATAGGAAAACTGAAAGACAAATAGTAAGTATCTAAATACTTACGATTCGGCCAGGGGCTTCCCCCTGGGAGGCCTTTTGGGACCAGTTCGGCATCTGAGTCCGAACTGTCTTAGAGGGTCATCTTCCCCCTCTTGGGCGCCTCCCCCTTCGGGTCTTCAGAGGACGCCCTCTTCTTCTTCCTCCCCTTACGAGGGGAGTCGCTTTCCACCACCTCCTCCTCTTCCTCTTCCTCATCTCCCTCATGGGAGGAGGGGGCTTCGGTCTCTCCGGACATAGCGTCCAAAGGACCCATATGGCGGGGCCGCCCTTGGCCTCCTCACCCTTCTTCTTCTTGGCCTTCTTCTCCGCCGCCTGATACGGCACCGGGACCAGCATCTTTGTCAGCTGGGGTGTGGCTAGGTCTTCGGGCAGTGGTGCCGGACACTTGATCCGCTCCGCCTTTGCCGTCCAGCCCTACACGAAAGACAAATGATACTCGATGGCTCCTCCGGTGAGGCCGGATTCTCAATGTCGAGACCAATGTCTTTGGTCTTCTTCGGCCACGTTTTTTGGGCCTTGAAGAGCAACTTCCAAATGTCTTTGTGTGTCATGACGAAGAAGTGCTTCAAGGTCCGTGGCTCCTCCGGACTAAACTCCCACATGTGAGAGGCCCGGAGTTGGCAAGGGAGAGTCTGGCGGAAGAGCATCACTTGAATCATGTCTGTGAGACCGATGCTTTTGCCTATCATGTTGGTGATGCGCTTTTGCAGCATCTGCACCTCTGCCGAGGACCCGCAGTCATGGCCCTGAGCAGTCTAGGAGGTGACCCTAGTGGGGGGGGTCTGGATCTGAAGTCGGGCGTGGCTACCTAGTTGGCATTGCAGGGTCCGGTGATGTAGAACCACTCTTGCTGCCACACCTTGACCATATCCACAAATTCCCCTTTTGGCCATATGGTGTTGTGAAGCTTGCTCACCATGGCCCCACCGTAGTCTATGTGCTGTCTGTCGACCACCTTTGGCTTTAGATTGAAAACCTTAAGCCATATATAGGCCGAAGTGTGGTGGGATGCAGAGGAGAGCCTCGCACATGAATGCCGATATGTGGAGGAAGGAGTTTGGGGCTAGATCATGGAAATCTAGCCCGTAATAGAACATGAGGCCACGGACGAAGGGGTGAAGGGGAAACCCTAGTCCACGGAGGAAGTGGGAATGAACACTACTCGCTCGCCGGGCTTCGGGGTAGGCGTGACCTGACCCTTGTTGGGGAGCCTATGCGTAATGTCCGCAGACAAATACCCCGTGCCCTAGAGCTCCTTGACGTCTTTCTTGGTGACGGAGGAGGCCTCCCACTTGCCCTTGGAACCAGATCCAGACATGGCTGGGGAGGTTGGTGGCGGTGGGAAATATTGAGATTTTGGGTGTTGGAGCTCAGAGGAAGGGAAGGCAGGAGCTAGGAGAAAGGTGTGGGGAAAAAGGAGGAATCTTTACCCTCTTATAGGCAGTGAAATACCAAACGCCCCCCTCTCAAGCCTTAAAACTCGCATGTTCCCAAAGAGATCGTGCGAATGGCAAGGTTGGATTACCCAAAACCGTATTGATGAGGATCCCGCAATGGGAAGGCACGATCTCTGTTTTGACAAGATGTGCCAATGAGGGCTATGACTCGAAACGCGAAGCGGGAGGCATGAAAACGGTTTGAAATGTTAAAGAGCTAGATGTGACGCTTCGCCAAAAAAAGTTGTCAGTAAAAGACACTATTTTATCTTGATGTCTTTCCTTCATGGCTAAGATTTAAATTAATTATACAGAGCCGGATATAGATCCTTTGTGCAGGGAGTTATCTTAAAATGTTTATAGAGAAGGAACCTACCTTGCGATGCCGAAGACAATCCGTGTGCCGGACACATCATCATTGAAGACTGGTTCAGGGGCTACTGAGGGAGTCCTAGATTAGGGGGTCCTCGGGTGTCCGGACTATTTGATATAGGCCGGACTGATGGGCCGTGAAGATAAAAGCAGAAGACTTTCCCCTGTGTCCGGGTAGGACTCCTATATGCGTGGAAGGCAAATTTAGTGTTTGGATATGTTATTTCCTTCCCCCACAAACTGACTCTGTACAACCCTAGATCCCTCCGGTGTGTATATAAACCAGAGGGTTTAGTCCATAGAGGCTATAGAATCCTCATAGGCTAGACGGCTAGGGTTTAGCCATTACGATCTCGAGGTATATCAACTCTTGTAACCACTATACTCATCGAATACAATCAAGCAGGACGTATGGTTTTACCTCCATTAAGAGGGCCCGAACTTAGGTAAACATTGTGTCCCGCTTGTCCTTTGTTACCATCAATCCTCAGATGCATAGTTCGTGACCCCCTACCTGAGATCTGCTGGTTTTGACATTAATAGCTGCCACCGTAGATGGAGCTGCATCATGGCGGCTCGGGACCAAGCACCGACAGCATCATCAGATCGAATCAAGAAGAAAATGCAGCGATTAGTGTAGAACCTCTTTGGTGGCACCGATTAGGCCTCAGCTTCATCTGAGGAATCAGTGATGGTGATGCTCTTCTGGTGGTGCAGGTGAAGACGGTGGTGTGGGAATGGAGGTGGCGGGATAGACGAGGTGAACTTCGGGGCAGCTCCTTGGAGGTGGAGGACGGGTGGCTGAACTAGCGGGACGATGAGATTGATGATGGATCCTCATCTGGTGCAGTGGATCAGGGACATCGAGCTATTGCGGTGGACGATGTCGTCGGGGAAGAGGCTCCGGCTGGGTGGTGGACGAAGGAGGGTGTGGGGCTTCACGGGTTTTCGCGGCCTCCGTGTATGAATGGGGGGAGGGGAGGGGAGGTGGGAACCATGGCTTAGGGATGCGCTTGTATGAAATGTGGGGTAAGTTACAAAATTAACCCCACCAATTTGAACTAGGCGGTTCTTTCGGTTCAGGGGTATCATGGGAATTTCGCGTCTCAGGATTTCGCAGGAGGTGGGAGTTTTCGCGCGCGTTGTAATTTTGGGATAGCAAGGCGCGGGTTGAGATGGAGGGAGTTTTCGGAGCACAACAAGACAAAGAGATATCTTAAAATTCTGGGATAACAAGGCACGGGTTGAAGAGGCGGGAGTTTCGCAGCACGATAGACAGAGATGCTACCTTGAAATTTCAGCATAACAATGCGCGGCTTGAAATTTCGGGACAACAAGTTCAACGTGTACAAAAAAAGATAATTCGTACCCCACTAGAGAGAGCCATGTCCTGTTTTACTATATTACTAGAAATGCCATTCAAAACAACAACAACAACAACAAACTAAAAAATTAGGACAACAAGCTTAACGTTTACAGTACCAAATCAATTTGCACTTCCCTCAACAATAAAAAAACATTTCGTACTGTTTGGCATATGGATTAAATTTGAGTACATTTTCCCTGTTTGAATAGGATTGCAATCGGGTTAGTTATACAACCATCTAAATATTATCTTCACAATGCATGACATGAATACATGAGTAGTAAATTCCCATATAAATATGAACTACATGTACATACGATCTCGAATTCAAATATGTGTATCCATTTTATGTTGAATTCAAATCATAGTACATGTATGCTCTAGCTAGATGTTTGGAATCTAAACCATGTATGATAGTATGTACAATGTCTTCAACACGCATAACACACACACACACACCATTTAGATATGTGTTGCGAAAGCCACCATCATCTGTAATTTGAATAGTGTGTCCATGCATGGATGCAATGTGGCCAAACTATGTCTGCCATCAGTATATCAAATTCAAATCAGTTTGACCTTGTTCGATGTGAATATAGTATAGCATGCTCGTTTCAAAACCACACCATGCATATCACAATTATATTCATGCATGCATTGGTTTCAAACATCATGATCTCTTATTCAAATAGTTGAATTCAACTTTACATTGATGATGACCTCACCAAGTCTTTTACACCCACACAGTCGTCTTCTCTTTATAGTTGTACCACTAACTTTCCCTCATGCATGCATGCACAAACACTACCACTCGACATTATCCATCGCACACACGAAATCTTTTTCTTCAGGTCGGTCTCCCGTGCATGCACCCCCCCTCTTCATCACTTCGGGCATTCTTTATCTGTCACATGCATGCATGACAATTGATGTTCCTCTATGTGTGTGTGTATATATATCTAGGTCTTTCCCAGTTTTCCACACAAACCGGTCGATCTTTATCTCTAGTCAGGTCTCACCCTGCTCTTTCCCACGTACACATCGATCAAATCTACCTCTCTATATAGGACTACATAGCTAATACACACACATTATCTATCCATCATCTTCCTCTCATCATCCATGCCTTCTGCTTTGCGCGCATAGTGGTAAAGACAGGGGCAGCAAGGGCCCTGGCCCCCTAACATCACTCACTGGTGCGCATCGGTCCTAAACGAATGGTTTTTTTACCCCTTTCCGTGACGGAAATTGGAACCATCGCCAAGTGAGTGTGGGCAATAGGGGGGTCCTTTCCACACGACCCAGAAACCGCCGGGGATATGCCCTCCTGGCACACACGTTCGGCAAAATGAGGTCGTGTGCGACCGACGAGCACTCAAATACGGAAATACGTACAGTAGAGCTAAAAAATACAATTATACGGCGAAATTGTTTCCGGTCACAAGTACATCCCACACAGTCAGTCCCTGCTAAATGTTTCCGTTCGTATGCACCTCCCACACAGTCGCTCCAAGGAAAACGTTTTCGTTCACAGGTACATCACACACAATTTTTCCCGTTAAATCATTTGCGTTATTGAATGTAGCACACACACGGTCCGTTGAAGAAACTGTGTGGCAAAGGCTGTCCATGACACACAGTTTTTATGTGGTAAACGTTTGCACAAGGTGGCCTAACAAAAACAGTTTTCAAGAGAAAGTCATGTGTGATTATTCATTGATCCAACACGGTTTATTCCTAGAAACTGTGTGCATTGCCTGAGGTCATCGCCCACGGTATTTTTTCAACAATCATTTGCAATATCAAAACCCAATTAGCAGGCTAATTCGCCATTAGCAGGCTAATTGCCCTATTATTAATAATCCATTTATTAATCTAATTGACATTCATATTAAGCACACAATATATTTCACTTCCATATTAAGGAAGCAGACTTTCATAATTGAAATACATCAGAGTACAAGATGATATAGCTTCAGCACTCAGCTACCCCATTACACAACTGCACCAGCAGCAAGTTCCACATGCAACATGTAGAACCTTTCGAAAGTAGCATCATAGATGGTATATAGACAGATGCATCTCATCTGGAAAACTGCTGAAGCGGAAGGCGAATATTGAGCCTTCATTCATGTTGAAGGTCTTTGCAACTTTAGGCTAGTGCCAGTGGATGATTGACCATCCGTCCTTCGACCTCTTCAGGAACACTTCAATATTGAACCATGGGTGTTGTATGAAAACCTTCCTCGCCTCTTGACCATAGAGGCGGTTTGAGAGGTAATCATCAGTGAACTGCTTTGGAAAGGCCCGAAAACAAGAATGTGCATAAATATCTTCTATATATTGGAAATGGGGCAAAGGAATAAAAAAAGGCAAGGTATAATAGTTAGTACCATCTTGTAGTGAACTGATGTCTTCTTCATTGTGCAGACAAAGGTCTTGTTGTTTTTTGTCGCTTATTTCTTTATCCTAACAATCTTTCCGAGTTTCTTGATTTGATTGATATTCATGGACAACTCATTTCCCCATATGCAAAAAGGGTCGAACAGTGGGTCAAAACCTCTGACAGCAGGACCTACATGTGCAAGACCAAATTGTTAAAAACCAAAATATTAGAATGGTTTCTGGAATTGCACAATAATGTGCTATTAGACAACGGACCATGCACGTGCTAACCTTGATTGTAAACCTCAGTGCTTCCCATTGTTTCCCTGCAACACATATAAGGTAGTTAGTCATCAGGTTAAGTTAGGGTTCGCATGCTATCAGTAAAATATGTTGATGAAAAATAAGCACATTGCAGATTCATCAGATTAATTGAAGCCACACGGAAAACCCATTTACCCAAACCAAGAATGATTAAGAACTAGGAAATATAGCACTTGTATATGTTTATCATGTATTAAGTGCAGCCAAATTCGATTTATTCCTCACATGCACAACAATACAAAATTTTACCCACGACAATTGGACATCGCATTGCTGAATTGAACCAAGCAGTTAACTAAACACGACAACAACTGAACCAAACATTAACTGAGCACCACATTGCACAATATAACATTGAACCAAGCAGTTAACTAAACACCACAACAAATGAACAAAACATTAACTGAGCACCACATTGCACAATATAACATACTCCTAATAGAAGATCAGAGAGTTAACCAAACAGTTAACTACAGCCAGCTGTAGCAATTGTATTTGTTTCTCATGTATTTACTACAGCCAAATTCAATTTATTCCTCACATGGTATACAATAACAGAATGCACCCACAATTTTGTAAAGATAAATTCGATTTATTTCACACATGGAAGACAATGCAAAATTGCAGCCTGGAGAATTGAACATCACATTTGTAGAATTGAACCAAACAGTTAACTGAGGATGACAACTAATTAATAAAACAGTTAATACGTGAGCACCACACTGCACGACATATAGAACATATACACTAGAGCAACAGATTGCATGGTGAAATTAGATAGCACAATTCACTAGATTTTGTGAAGGAAAGGCAGGAGGAGCACACACAACGGGTAAATCGAGCATGCTTAACCGGCGTAGCTAGCAATTGGCAAGGTGCTCCTCCAAGATCTGGGGGTCAACACGAATGGCAGCCATCGCGACCTCATCCGCGCGTGCAGCCACGATTTGCTTCTCCGCTGCCAAATGCTCCTTGAGGTCCTGGCTATACTGTGTGCACTATGGCTTAGGCCGGTGCTTATTTGGTGGAGGGGTTGGTGATTTGGGTGGAAGGTGTCGCGCTCATGCCGGAGGTCGGGGCATGTGAGATGTGGAAGGAGGAGGAGGATGGGGGTCGGGTGTGGATTACCTGCCTGGATAGAGGAGGCCGAGCAGCGTGAAGGAGGGTCGCCGGCGACGAGGCGGTGGCGCTGCAAGCAAGGAGTGAAGGTTTCAACTTGGAAAGGAAGGCAGAAAGAGGGTAAATGTGGCTTTTGGTAAGGGGGAGGGGGCAGGGAGGTCAATATTTCCGCGGAAGCCGAAAATTTGGAATTGCTTCAGCCAAAAAACTGGTGCGCAAAGTGTCATCAGACACGGTCCCTTATTTAGAACTGTGTACGATATGTGGACATCACAAAGGATTCAGATAGCTTAACCCGTGTGTGATGAGTTTGAACGTCAAAAGTTTTGGTTTGAATTTCCATGGTTACAGTGGTCATCCATATCATTGCATAATTTGGGTACACAAAGAAGACTACGGAACACCCACACTTCTTAATCGAGCAAGTTCAGCAATTAAACAGAGCTAGCTGACCTAAACATTACTCTAAAAAATTAAAGACCAGCGCTCTTAATTAAACAAAACATAGAGTACTACTATGGCTGGTGCTCGTCGATCTCCGCCGCTGCCTCCATGTCCAGCTCGCGCCTGACGGTCTCCTGGGGAAGGGGCTCCATGGCATCCATCGCACCATCTTGGCAAGCATCCCACCATCCGTGTCTGCCATCTCTTTGCAAAAGGCCGCCACGAGCTGGGTGTGGGTGGACGCGATCTGGGCTTGGACGGGCTCCGTCATCGCAAGGAATGCGGCGGAGGAACGGACGGCTGCTCGAACGCTCTCGGCGATTGCTAGCTCTTCGGCCGTGGGTTGCTGACCGTTGTCGGAGAAGCTTCGTTCGCTTTGTGCGGTGACCGCCAGGAGCTGGGCGTGGGCGACCTCGACATGGTCGTGGGCGACCTCCATCTGGGCTAAGGCCGCTGCTACAGAATGGACAGCTATTGTGCCGCTCTCGCCAGTTGCTATCCCTGAGGCAGATGTTGCTGCCGCCACCTGAGAAGCAACAGGGGCTGTTTGGGATGCCTTTGCCGCCCGGTCGCAAATTGTGGCCACGCTCATGCACATTGTTAGCACGCGCACGGCGGCTACGGCCGCGCTCTTGCCAGAGTGGGCCACCGAAGTTGCCCTCACGACCTCGGGTCCATGTGCCCATCTTTCACCGGCGATGATTGAAAAGTGAAATGATATTTGGGGAGCGAGCTAGTGTGCTTGAGACGCCGACTGTGGACTGTAGCCGATGCACCTTCTTGCGTAAGCCATAGGCGTACTATACACCAACGGTGCTCCAAGATATTTTGTACTACATCTCACACGGTTGCTAATAATAAACTGTGTGCGATCTACTTGATTTTTCATCTTGATTTGAATTACATAATGTGGTCACAGTGGCAATGGACGGTGTTTGAATTGCTAGACCTTTTATCTGGAGTGAACATGCAACTATATGTGTGTCGTAAAAGAATTGGAATTATTCAGGGTTCGTTTGAACATTTTATACATTAAATTGGTTTTCTACCCATTTTAGGTGAACAATTCAAATTCGAACTACATGCACATGCTCCCGTGCATATAAGTTGGTTGAAAAATCAAATATGTCTCCTTGAGTGCATCTTAGGTCCCATGCAAGAAATGGGAATGAATTTCAAACACAAGGGCACCGTTGATTGCCGGCAAACCATTGAGATGCCTGGTTTTTAAATTCTAGTAAATCCAAAACTCGTCCGAAATTCATGAAACTTGGCATGCTATCATGGAGCGGCATCAACATGCCGTGGTACAAATTTTGTCCAACTTGAGGCAGGTTTGGGTATATGCTTCTCACAAACCGGAGCTTCTCACAACAAGCATGATGGTTTTCGATAGGGAATGTCCCACCTTTGGGGACGAAACAATATCCATTGCCTCTTATTGCTTTCAAAAAAATCTCGTGTCAACATAGAACAACAGGAGTGTTGTGTGATTTTTTGTGATTTTTCGGGGTTCGTTTGGATATTTTTATGCATTAACTGGGTTTTCAATGCATTTTATGTGCATAATTCAAATCTTAACTACATGCACATGCTCTAGTGCATATAAATTGGTTGAAAAAACAAATCTATGTCCTTGGGTGCATGCTGAGGTCCCATGCAAGAAATGGGAATGAATTTCAAACACCGGGGCACCGTTGATTGCTGGAAAAACATTGAGATGCATGGTTTTTAAATTCTAGTAAATCCAAAACTCGTCTGAAATTCATGAAACTTGGCATGCTATCATGGAGCGGCATCAACATGTCGTTCTACAAATTTTGTCCCATTTGGGGCAGGTTTGGGTATATGCTTCTCACAAACCAGAGCTTCTCACAACAAGCATGATGGTTTTCGATAGGGAACGTCCCACCTTTGTGGACGAAATGATATCCATTGCCTCTTATTGCTTTCAAATTTTTTTCTCGTGTCAACATAGGACAACAAGAGTGTTGTGTGATTTTTGGGGTGCGTTTGGACATTTTTATGCATTCACTGAGTTTTCAGTGCATTTTATGTGCATAATTCAAATTTGAATTACATGCACATGCTCTAGTGCATATAAATTGGTTGAAAATCAAATTTGTGTCCTTGGGTGCATGATTAGGTCCCATGCAAGAAATGGGAATGAATTTCAAACACTGTGGCACCGTTGATTGCCGGCAAAACATTGAGATGCCTGGTTTTTAAATTCTAGTAAATCCAAAACTCGTCTGAAATTCATGAAACTTGGCATGTTATCATGGAGCGGCATCAGCATGCCGTGGTACAAATTTTGTCCCATCTGGGGCAGGTTTGGGTATATGCTTCTCACAAACTGGAGCTTCTCACAACAAGCATGATTGTTTTCGGTAGGGAACGTCCCACCTTTGTGGACGAAACGATATCCATTGCCTCTTATTACTTCAAATTTTTTTCTCATGTCAACATAGAACAAAAGGAGTGTTGTGTGATTTTTTGTGATTTTTCGGGGTTCGTTTGGACATTTTTATGCATGAACTGAGTTTTCAATGCATATATGTGCATAATTCAAATTTGAACTACATGCACATGCTCCAGTGCATATAAATTGGTTGAAAAAACAAATATGTCTCCTTGAGTGCATGCTTAGGTCCCATGCAAGAAATGGGAATGAATTTCAAACACCAAGGCACCGTTGATTGCCGGCAAAACATTGAGATGCATGGTTCTTAAATTCTAGTAAATCCAAAAGTCGTCTGAAATTCATGAAACTTGGCATGATATCATGGAGCGGAATCAACATGCCGTGGTACAAATTTTGTCCCATTTGGGGCAGGTTTGGGTATATGCTTCTCACAAACCGGAGCTTCTCACAACAAGCATGATGGTTTTCGGTAGGGAACGTCCCACCTTTGTGGACGAAACGATATCCATTGCCTCTTATTGCTTTCATTTTTTTTCTCGTATCAACATAGAACAACATGAGTGTTGTGTGATTTTTTGTGATTTTTCGGGGTTCGTTTGGACATTTTTATGCATTAACTGAGTTTTCAATGCATTTATGTGCATAATTCAAATTTGAACTACATGCACATGCTCCAGTGCATATAAATTGGTTGAAAAATCAAATATGTGTCCTTGGGTGCATGCTTAGGTCCCATGCAAGAAATGGGAATGAATTTAAAACACAAGGGCACCGTTGATTGCCGGCAAAACATTGAGATGCCTGGTTTTTAAATTCTAGTAAATCCAAAATTCTGTTAACCATTCACATGATGCCACGTCTCTTGGTTTTATTGGATGTAGGAGGTTCCATGTGGATAGCTGCTTGACCTTGACTGAACGGGAGGCATGCGAGTGCCATCCGGTGCGCAGGCTAACCGAGAGGCAAAGCTGTCCTTGAGTGCTCAGGCTCACCGGGAAGCGTGCGAGCTGTACGCAGCGCAGGCTCATTGGGAAGCGAGCCCTTTGACTTCCATGGCCGCCCGCCTTGCTCGCATCCTCTCCATTAATGGCGCCCAAGCCACAGTTTAATTCGCTTTTTAAATATAAAACACTCATCACAAACGTTTAAGTTAGAACACCCGTATGCAAATCGACAGCTTCCCCAAGAAGCCAAGAGAAAATGTGCCGAGCAGGATTTCTGCAGCTCTTGATGGCAAACGTTTTAGATAGAACACCCGTATATGCAAAGTGAGAGCACTGCAGGACTTGTGCATCCCTTCAACGCAAACGGTTGTTTTGGATGACCCATGTGGAACCACGTACAAACAATTTGGTAAGATTTGTCAATCCTTGTAAGACTACGATTTGTCAAAATATGAAGCTAAAAATCACTAGCAGTATCTAATTTTTGCAACTAAAATTCAGTAATTAAGCATAGATTTCATTCATAGATTAACCAGTCGTTCTTAATTTATACAAACAGTTCAACTCGACAGTTGAACCGAACAAACTTTTCCCCAATTGTTGCCAACCACATACTAAAATAGCTAGTTCAACTATATATACTAGCTAATTTTAAGTACGTTGTACAGTTCTACCACATCTATAGTCAGATGAACTGAACAAAATAGCCCCTAAATACAACTACTACTGCGGAGGTACTTCCGGCTGCCTCTCCTCTGCCGAGCGCGCTCAGTAAGAGGTGGAGGAGGAGGAGACTACCGGCGAGCTGGGCAACCGCAATGCAGTGCCTGCCGCTAATGCAGCTTCTGCGATGATCGCCTCGAATGCCCTCTGCCGCTCCAGATGACCCCTCTCGAAGTGGTGGTTCTCCTCGTCGATCTCCTAATTCCTTGCCTCTGAGGCGGCGTCTGCCGCTGCCACTATGGCGGTAGGGCTCTTTGCATGCTCGACGAGGTGCTCCTCCTCCTCCCACAGGAACTCGGTGTAGCGCACAAGGTCGCTGTCGCACGTGCGGGCATCCACGTCCGCCTCCCGCCTTCGGGCGGCGGTGGCGGAGCGGGTGATGACCCCGGTGGTCGATGGTGGGCTGGCGGCCACGGCGGCCGACAATGGGGCGGCGGCCACGACCACCACCTCCCGCCTTCGGGCCGCGGTGGCGGAGCGGGTGATGGCCACAGTGGCCGGCAGTGGGGTGGCGGCCACGACGGCCATCTCCCGCCTTCGGGCCGTGGCGGCGGAGCGGACGATGGCTTTGGATTTCGACGGTGGTGTGGAGGCAACGGCGGCCGGCAACAGTAGGCGACGGGCACCGGCGGTGGAGCATGTGGTGGGTGTTCCGCGCACACCCAACAGGGATGCCACACGCACTACACTATGCCGGGGATTGCGCCGCCACCACAATGTAGCCTCCTAGCTGGAGCTGTCCTCTGATGATGGCAGAGTGGCTGAGCGACGACGACGAGCCGATGCCATTGGCGAATGTGGGAGAAGTAGACGAGATAAGCTACAAGGATGGAGGGGAAAATGCGACGCAGGACTCGCCGGCCGTGAGGGTTTTTATAGCTAGCCGGTAAGCATTGGGATTTTGGGGGATTTCACCGAGTCGGGCGGGAAGCTTGCGCGGGAACCTATGAGGTTGCACGGGAACGGGCTCACCGATGATTCATTGGCTGGCAACAAGAACGCCCCCGCGCACTGCGCAAGCTTGTGCTGTAAGCCGTCTGCGGCAGTGGGGTGACAAGACGTGCGAGAGGAGGACGAAAGGCCACGTACACATACGGTTAATAAAAAACATTTGCGATTTAGTTACCTACTATACCACCGTCCTGGTTTATAAGTATGATTTAACTAATAAAATACGAATGCATGTCACCAAAGATTATATAGTTGGATTTGTATTTGAACATAGTTTCCAATTGTATAATTTTTAAAACATGCATTAACATTTTGTTGGTTAAATTTGAGGGCAAAGTATGGCACGGAATATAAAGGAGACTATAGACTAGATGGAGGTGGTACCACACGGCCGCTCTCTACGCAATGACGCAACTGTCGGCCGGCTTGTAGGCGACCGTTTGCTGCGTGTTCAGCTGCTCCATGCGTGTGGTTGCTTGTGGTTCAGGCGGCCGCGGTGCGCTCTGCTCGCATCCCGCCGCGCGTGCTCTGCTCTCGCATCCCGCCGGGTGCTCTACCAGCGTCCCTCCACGTGCGCTGCCAGTGTTTTGGGCTAGCGCATGATCACGCACATTCGTATGCAAGCGGTTGCGCCGGGCGCGGCGCGACGATGCAGTTACCCGCTGCAAAAACTGCCATGTGGACGCACCGAGAATCCATGCCGCCCGGCCCCCTTTTATTCTTGCGGCCATTTACCTTCATCTCTCGTCTCACACGTCACAATAAGCACACCCACAAGGACATATACAGTGAGGACATCCAGCGGCTCCAATGGCGCTCCCAGCGGCCGACGATGACAACGGCGGGCAGTTCACCACGCATCACGTAGTGGACACCCACGTGAGGGGGAAGGCCCTCTCGGTGGTGTACACGAACGATCCGGTCTCGGTGGAGAGATCCATCCAAACTATGGAGCAGTTCCTTGCCGAGGACAAGTACCGAGTGGTCGGCTTCGACCTCGAGTACACCATCGGTCGTGCCGGGCACGATCAAAAGGTTGTCGTCGCCCAGTTGTGCGTGCGACATGACGTCCTCGTCTACCACTTCCACCTTTCCACAAGGCCTTGCGAGCATTTCTCCAGGTTTATGAAGAGCTCCGACTACAGTTTCGCTATGGTGGACACCACCAACGATCTAAAAGCGCTCAAGGTTTCGGACTTGAAATGCCCAAATCTTGTCAACATCCAGCACGACTACAAGGTCTGGGGCACCAACAAAAGCAAACTGAACTCCCTGGTTGACCTCGCCTCGGCCATCATCGACCCCTACTACACGAAGATGAAGCAAGAGAGCAATAAGGACAAGAACGCCTGGCACAGTGTGTGGCATAAGAGACTGGATGAACAACATGTCAAGTACGCGACCATGGACGCGTACACAAGCTACGAGATGTACAGGCGGATCGTTGACATGAGGAACTGTCTTCTTCCTGACCCAGAGCCACATAGCATTGGCAGGAGCGTCACAAGAAGTAGATGACTAGACGATCGTTTCTCCTACTTTAGAATGCATGCAATTGTTTATTGAGGTGTGTGAGAATGATCTGTATAGTCACTTATGTAATTGGATGTTTATTTCAGTTATATATATATACATGTTATTCTACTGTAGACAGAGCAATTCACACAGCTTATTAGCAGCAATTGTCTGTGTTATTATTGGTCTTCGCACACATTTTAGATTATGGACATGTTTGCCGTGTATCACACACATCTTGTTCAGTTGAACCGTTTCCATTGTGTTGCCTAATCACACACAGTTCATCCCAATGAACCGTATGTTGTATATCGCACACGCCTTTATCTGGCTGCCCGTTTCTTTTGTGCCTCCTCATCACAAACAGTTCATTGAGCTGAACTGTATGCCTTGCATCGCACATGCAACTAAATTCTGAACCATGTTTGATGCATCTGTCATCGCAAATGTTTTGCACCTTTTTTGACGGTTTTTTACACCACCGTTTGTGATTATGGCATCGCACACAGTTTCATCGAAGGGTCTCTGATTCGACTGTCGCGTTTGGACCATCCTGCAGTAGTGACTATATTGAGGCTAATATGAATGTGATCAGTAGATCAATTGCTGGTAAAATGGTTTAAGTTGATGAATTGTCTCTCCCCATAAAGGATTAGCAATGCTTGCCCCCCTAGCTCATCTAATTTTCATGGCTCCGCCACTGCGCAACTGCGCACGTTATCACCCCCTCTCTTTAAATATCGATCTCACACTTGTGCACTCCTTTCCAGTCTCCCTCCACTAGGCCCCTCGCACCATCTTCTAGCACCCCCCATATCACAGTGCTTGTACACTCGTAGAGAGTTTCTCTCTATCTCTCTCTATCGATATCTCACGCTTTCGACCCCTCCCCTCCCTTCTCGTATATCACCCCATCCCCATGCACATACATGTATGTATATAGGCCTCTCCTTCACACAAATTACATTGACACGTATTCCCTCACCATATCTCAGTATCTCTCACACACATGGACTACGTGTACGAAAGAGAAGAGGTGCACACACGCACTCGTTCCCACATACAAACGCACGGGTACATGATGGAACACATCTTACATTCTTAAGAACTTGATCCCCACCACTACCTATCTCACAACATGCAGCCCATCCACATCATCATATAGCCACGTCAGCGGTTCTTGTCATGTACACATGCATTATGTACGCATACCTGAGGTGCAATGCAACCTTCAACCGGAGTATATTTCTCACATTATCTTCTGACCATTCCTCACATAACGTCACCCCAATGTATTAATTAACTCATAAAGGTAGTTTACTCGCATGGTGTATCAGCCGTTTAGTTGAGGCTTTCAATAGTGTAGTGCGTGATGCACCTCCGACCCTTCCTTCCTGTTCGGCTTCCTTGAATCTTTCTTCTAATTAATTGGCAGCCGAAGAGCACCACAGGTTAAGTACTATTTCTTCCCTTCTCTTCCCCCTATGTTTTCAACCTCACCAAGAACACACAAATCAACCAGCATGGCCCCTCCTCTTCTCTGTCGACCCCTCTCATATTCCCCTCTGATTGCGTGGTGTGACAGGAGCGGCACGATGCAGTCGCCAAAGAGGCCAACGACGTATGGGCCGAAGGAGCTGACGAGGGGATGGCCGAGGCTAGGAACCAACCATAGTCGGCATGGGGACGAAATATCGAGACGGGAGAACCTTCCCTGCAATGGTGCCGCTCCTGGCCGAGGAAGCCGACAAGGAAGGAGCAGTGCCACCCCAGAATGATGGCTCGGTCTGAGGCTCTTAGCGATGTCGTGCATACGCGCTAGGGTCTTCAGTATGACGTCCTCCAGCAGCCTTACTGCCTCACCAAGCCACAGGTCCCTCACCTGTCATCTCATCCCCCGTACTCCGGCAGCTTCACCAGCGAGAGTACTGATACGTCTCCAACGTATCTATAATTTTTGATTGCTCCATGCTATTATATTATTTATTTTGGATGTTATTGGGCTTATTTTTACACTTTTATACTATTTTTGGGACTAACCTATTAACCGGAGGACCAGCCCAAATTGCTGTTTTTGCCTATTTTAGAGTTTCGTTGAAAAGGAATATCAAACGGAGTCCAAATGGAATGAAACCTTCGGGAGAGTTATTTTTGGAACGGAAGCAATCCAGGAGACTTGGAGTAGACGCCAGTGAAGCTTCGAGGTGGCCACAAGGCAGGGAGGCACGCCTGCCCCCCTGGGCGCGCCCCCCACCCTCATGGGCCCCTCGTGTCTCCCCTGACCGACTTCTTTCACCTATATATATCCATATACCCTAAAAACATCGAGGAGTAGAATAGATCGGGAGTTCCAATGCCAGAAGCCTCCGTAGCCACCGAAAACCAATCTAGACCCATTCCGGCACCCTGCCGGAGGGGTAATCCCTCTCCGGTGGCCATCTTAATCATCCCGGTGCTCTCCAAGACGAGGAGGGAGTAGTTCTCCCTCGGGGCTGAGGGTATGTACCAGTAGCTACGTGTTTGATCTCTCTCTCTCTCTCTCTCTCTCGTGTTCTTGAGGTGGTACGATCTTGATGTATCGCGAGCTTTGCTATTATAGTTGGATCTTATGATGTTTCTCCCCCTCTACTCTCTTGTAATGGATTGAGTTTTCCCTTTGAAGTTATCTTATCGGATTCAGTCTTTAAGGATTTGAGAACACTTGATGTATGTCTTGCACGTACTTATCTGTGGTGACAATGGGATATCATGTGATCCACTTGATGTATGTTTTGGTGATCAACTTGCGAGTTCCATGACCTCGTGAACTTATGCATAGGGGTTGGCACACGTTTTCGTCTTGACTCTCTGGTAGAAACTTTGGGGCACTCTTTCAAGTTCTTTGTGTTGGTTGAATAGATGAATCTGAGATTGTGTGATGCATATCGTATAATCATACCCACGGATACTTGAGGTGACATTGGAGTATCTAGGTGATATTAGGTTTTTTTTATTTGTGTCTTAAGGTGTTATTCTAGTACAAACTCTATGATAGATTGAACGAAAAGAATAGCTTCGTGTTATTTTACTACGTACTCTTGAATAGATCGATCAGAAAGGATAACTTAGATGAAGAAAAACTTTATGATGAGTGGGAACCAACTATTAAAATTAAAATTAAAGATCATGAATGCTATGCTTTATGTGATTTGAGTGCTAGTGTTTCCACGATTCCAAAGACTTTGTGTGATTTGTTAGGTTTCCGTGATTTTGATGATTGCTCTTTAAACTTGCACCTTGCGGATTCCACTATTAAGAAACCTATGGGAAGAATTAATGATGTTGTTATTGTTGAAAATATGAATTATGTGCCCGTAGATTTTATTGTTCTTGACATAGATTGCAATCCTTCATGTCCTATTATTCTTGGTAGACCTTTCCTTAGAACGATTGGTGCAATTATTGATATGAAGGAAGGAAATATTAGATTCCAATTTCTGTTAAGAAAAGGAATGGAAAAATTTCCTAGAAAGAAAATTAAATTACCTTATGAATCTAAGATGAGATACACTTATGGATTGCCTACCAAAGATGGCAATACCTAGATCTATCCTTGCTTGTTATGCCTAGCTAGGGGCGTTAAGCGATAGCGCTTGTTGGGAGGCAACCCGATTTTATTTTTATTCCTTGCTTTTTGCTCCTGTTTAGTAATAAGTAATTTATCTATCCTCTGTTTTTTTTGTATTTTTTGTGTTTAATTAGTGTTTGTGCCAAGTAGAACCGTTGGGAAGACTTGGGGAAAGTCTTGTTACACTTGCTGTAAAAAACAGAAACTTTAGCGCTCACGAGAACTACTGCCATTTTTATTTGGAAAGTGATATTTAGTTAATTCTTTTTTCAGATAATTAATAGATAAATTCCTCACGTCCAGAAATTTATTTTAGAATTTTTGGGGTTCCAGATCTTGCGCTAGCTACAGATTCCTACAGACTGTTCTGTTTTTGACAGATTCTGTTTTTTGTGTGTTGTTTGCTTATTTTGATGAATCTATGGCTAGTAAAATAGTTTATAAACCATAGAGAAGTTGGAATACACTAGGTATAACACCAATATAAATAATGAGTTCATTACAGTACCTTGAAGTGGTCTTTTGTCTTCTTTCGCTAACGGGGCTCACGACATTTTCTACTTTGAGTTTTGTGTTGTGAAGTTTTCAAGTTTTGGGTAAAGATTTGATGGATTATGGAACAAGGAGTGGCAAGAGCCTAAGCTTCGGGATGCCTGTGGCACCCCCAAGATAATCTAAGGACACCTAAAAGCCAAATCTTGGGGATGCCCTGGAAGGCATCCCCTCTTTCGTCTACTTCTATGGATAACTTTACTTGGAGCTATATTTTTATTCGCCACATGATATGTGTTTTGCTTGGAGCGTCTTGTATGATTTGAGTCTTTACTTTTTAGTTCAACACAATCATCCTTTTTATACACACCTTTTGAGAGAGCCATACATGATTTGGAATTTGCTAGAATACTCTATGTGCTTCGCTTATATCTTTTGAGTTATATAGTTTTGCTCTAGTACTTCACTTATATCTTTTAGAGCACGGTGGTGGATTTGTTTTATAGAAACTATTGATCTCTCATGCTTCACTTAGATTATTTTGAGAGTCTTAAATAGCATGGTAATTTTCTTAAAATCCTAATATGCTAGGTATTCAAGATTAGTAAAATTTTCTTATGAGTGTTTTGAATACTAAGAAAAGTTTGATGCTTGATGATTGTTTTGAAATATGGAGGTAATAATATCAAAGTCGTGCTAGTTGAGTAGTTGTGAAATTGATAAATGCTTGTGTTGAAGTTTGCAAGTCCCGTAGCATGCACGTATGGTAAACGTTATGTAAGAAATTTGAAACATGAGGTGTTATTTGATTGTCCTCCTTATGAATGGCGGTCGGGGACGAGCGATGGTCTTTTCCTACCAATCTATCCCGCTAGGAGCATGCGCGTAGTGCCGAGGTTTTTGATGACTTGTATATTTTTGCTATAAGTATGTGAGTTCTTTATGACTAATGTTGAGTCCATGGATTATACGCACTCTCACCCTTCCATCCTTGCTAGCCTCTTCGGTACCGTGCATTACCCTTTCTCACATTGAGAGTTGGCGCAAAATTCGCCAGCGCATGCAAACCCCGTGATATGATACGCTCTTTCACACATAAACCTCCTTATATCTTCCTCAAAACAGCCACCATACCTACCTATTATGGCATTTCCATAGCCATTCCGAGATATACTGCCATGCAACTTTCCACCATTCCGTTTATCATGACACATTCTTTATTGTCATATTGCTTAGCATGATCATGTAGTTGACATAGTATTTGTGGCAAAGCCACCGTTCATAATTCTTTCATACATGTCACTCTTGGTCCATTACATATCCTGGTACACCGCCGGAGGCATTCATATAGAGTCATCTTTTGTTCTAGTATCGAGTTGTAATCATTGAGTTGTAAATAAATAGAAGTGTGATGATCATCATTTTCTAGAGCATTGTCCCAAGTGAGGAATTATAAAAAAAGGCCATATAAAAAAGAGAAAGGCCATAAAAAAAGAGAAGGCCCAAAAAATGAGAGAAAAAGAGAGAAGGGACAATGTTACTATCCTTTGCCACACTTGTGCTTCAAAGTAGCACCATAATCTTCTTGATAGAGAGTCTCTTGTTTTATCACTTTCATATACTAGTGGGAATTTTCATTATAGAACTTGGCTTGTATATTCCAACAATGGGCCTCCTCAAGTGCCCTAGGTCTTCATGAGCAAGCAAGTTGGATGCACACCCACTTAGTTTCTTTTGTTGATCTTTCATACATTTATAGCTCTAGTGCATCCGTTGCATGGCAATCCCTACTCCTTGCATCAACATCAATTAGTGGGCATCACACATAAACCTCCTTATATCTTCCTCAAAACAGCCAGCATACCTACCTACCATGGCATTTCCATAGCCATTCCGAGATATATTGCCATGCAACTTACCACCGTTTCGTTTACCATGACACGCTTCATCATTGTCATAATTGCTTTGTGTGATCATGTAGTTGACATCGTATTTGTGGCAAAGCCACCATTCATAATTTTTTATACATGCCACTCTTGATTCATTGCATATCCCGGTACACCGCCGGAGGCATTCACATAGAGTCATATTTTGTTCTAAGTATCGAGTTGTAATTCTTGAGTTGTAAGTAAATAAAGTGTGATGATCATCATTATTATAGCATTGCCCCGAGTGAGGAAAGGATGATGGAGACTATGATTCCCCCACAAGTCGGGATGAGACTCTGGATGAAAAAAAATTTAAAAATATAAAGAAAGGTCATAAAAAAGGAGAAGGCCCCAAAAATGAGAGAAAAAGAGAGAAGGGACAATGCTACTATCCTTTTACCACACTTGTTCTTCAAAGTAGCACCATGATCTTCATGATAGAGAGTCTCCTATGATATCACTTTCATATACTAGTGGGAATTTTTCATTATAGAACTTGGCTTGTATATTCCAATGATGGGCTTCCTCAAAATGCCCTAGGTCTTCATGAGCAAGCGAGCTGGATGCACACCCACTTAGTTTCTTTTGTTGAGCTTTCATATACTTATAGCTCTAGTGCATCCGTTGCATGGCAATCCCTACTCACTCACATTGATATCTATTGATGGGCATCTCCATAGCTCGTTGATACGCCTAGTTGATGTGAGACTATCTTCTCCTTTTTGTCTTCTCTACAACCACCATTCTATTCCACCTATAGTGCTATGTCCATGGCTCACACTCATATATTGCGTGAAGATTGAAAAAGTTTGAGAACATCAAAAGTATGAAACAATTGCTTGGCCTGTCATCGGGGTTGTGCATGATTTAAATATTTTGTGTAATGAAGATAGAGCATAGCCAGACTATATGATTTTGTAGGGATAGCTTTCTTTGGCCATGTTATTTTGAGAAGACATGATTACTTTGTTAGTATGCTTGAAGTATTATTATTTTTATGTCAATATTAAACTTTTGTCTTAAATCTTTCGGATCTGAATATTCTTGCCACAATAAAGAGAATTACATGGATAAATATGTTAGGTAGCATCCCACATCAAAAATTCTGTTTTTATCATTTACCTACTCGAGGACGAGCAGGGATTAAGCTTGGGTATGCTTGATACGTCTCCAACGTATCTATAATTTTTGATTGCGCAATGCTATTATATTATCTATTTGGATGTTATTGGGCTTATTTTTACACTTTTATACTATTTTTGGGACTAACCTATTAACCGGAGGCCCGACCCAAATTGCTATTTTTTTGCCTATTTTAGAGTTTCATCGAAAAGGAATATCAAATGGAGTCCAAACGGAATGAAACCTTCAGGAGAGTTATTTTTGGAATGAAGCAATCCAGGAGACTTGGAGTAGACGTCAGGGAAGCTTCGAGGTGGCCACGAGGCAGGGAGGCGCACCTGCCCCCCTAGGCGCGCCCCACCCTCATGGGCCCCTCGTGGCTCCCCTGACCGACTTCTTTCACCTATATATATCCATATACCCTAAAAACATCGAGGAGTAGAATAGATTGGGAGTTCTGCCGCCAGAAGCCTCCGTACCCACCGAAAACCAATCTAGACCCGTTCCGGCACCCTGCCGGAGGGGGAATCCCTCACCGGTGGCCATCTTCATCATCCCAGTGCTCTCCATGACAAGGAGGGAGTAGTTCTCCCTCGGGGCTGAGGGTATGTACCAGTAGCTATGTGTTTGATCTCTCTCTCGTGTTCTTGAGGTGGTACGATCCTGGTGTATCGCGAGCTTTGCTATTATAGTTGGATCTTATGATGTTTCTCCCCCTCTACTCTCTCGTAGTGGATTGAGTTTTCCCTTTGAAGTTATCTTATCGGATTGAGTCTTTAAGGATTTGAGAACACTTGATGTATGTCTTGCACGTGCTTATATGTGGTGACAATGGGATATCATGTGATCCACTTGATGTATGTTCTGGTGATCAACTTGCGAGTTCCGTGACCTCGTGAACTTATGCATAGGGGTTGGCACACGTTTTCGTCTTGACTCTCCGGTAGAAACTTTGGGGCACTCTTTCAAGTTCTTTGTGTTGGTTGAATAGATGAATCTGAATTGTGTGATGCATATCATATAATCATACCCACGGATACTTGAGGTGACATTGGAGTATCTAGGTGACATTAGGGTTTTGGTTGATTTGTGTCTGAAGGTGTTATTCTAGTACGAACTCTATGATAGATTGAACGGAAAGAATAGCTTCGTGTTATTTTACTACGTACTCTTGAATAGATCGATCAGAAAGGATAACTTTGAGGTGGTTTCGTACCCTGCCATAATCTCTTCGTTTTTTCTCCACTATTAGTGACTTTGGAGTGACTCTTTGTTGCATGTTGAGGGATAGTTATATGATCCAATTATGTTATTATTGTTGAGAGAACTTGTACTAGTGAAAGTATGAACCCTAGGCCTTATTTCAACGCATTGCAATACCGTTTGTGCTCACTTTTACCACTTGCTACCTTGCTGTTTTTATATTTTCAGATTACAAAAACCTATATCTACCATCCATATTGCACTTGTATCACCATCTCTTCGCCGAACTAGTGCACCTATACAATTTACCATTGTATTGGGTGTGTTGGGGACACAAGAGACTCTTTGTTATTTGGTTGCAGGGTTGTTTGAGAGAGACCATCTTCATCCTATGCCTCCCACAGATTGATAAACCTTAGGTCATCCACTTGAGGGAAATTTGCTACTGTCCTACAAACCTCTGCACTTGGAGGCCCAACAACGTCTACAAGAAGAAGGTTGTGTAGTAGACATCAAGCACCGCGCACGTGTGTGTGCTTGCCATCGCTGGTATTGTACTTGCATCACGTATTCAGGCAAGCGTGCTTTGTTTTTTTGCTAATTACCCTACCTACGTAGCCAATGGATCCTAGCTAAGAGACACATATCAGACCATGTTAGCTACAAACCTAATTGCTATACAAAAAATACAATGTGTAAAATTATTTCCTCCTCTAACCAGAGTACATGTTTAAATACCGTTTGTGCTCGGTTTATTTCCATTTCCTTATACTTAACTTCCTTTACTATTTTCTAGGCTATTACTACTACTGAACATTTAAACCACATAAATTTGTTGAATTTAACTCCTACTTGTGTCTGCTAACAATATCCTGCAGCAACGCGTGGGGTGTCATCTAGTTTGTACAAAAATGAGCATGTAGAAAGGCTTTAGACGATGTGTCACTAGTATATATCTATACCCCTATACAGTGTGCGAATAACTTTGAAAGATGGTCATTATATGAAGCCAATCCGACGGTGCAGAGATGGCAAATCCGAGCACTACTGGCCATTGGATATCATCTACATTCCACCAGATTCTGCCACGTGTACAATCTAGAAGACTCCATGGTTGATCTTAAGCATAATGCACAAACCTCAAAACACAAGCACTTCTCTTTTTTTCTAGAACCTTCCGTATCATAATTGCCCAAACTTTTTTTTCTAGATGAACTGCCATTATTTGTTTTTACTTTATGCTTTACAATGCACAATTCCATGAATCTTAAAATAGGTTAACTTTTTTATAAAAACTAATTGATTTTGAATGAGATGGGCTATAAGAATTAAATGAACATCTACATCATGCATATATGACTCAAAGCTTACATGCTATCGTGTGCTGTTTATTCATAATTTGGTTGCCAAATCTCATGCGTGCAATGCACGTGTACTTTACTAGTACTTCCATTATGCGCAAAACACGTAAATTAGAATTCCATTGGCACGCTACAAAGTGCCTCCCCCTTTTTTGTTAATATATTGTGATAAAAATGATGTGGGGGCATCCATGAAGCCACGTGGCACATGTGGAGGTATTGTCGCGACCTTCTTGTGTGGATTGATCACAGTGACGTGTTGCTGGTTCCAGAAGAATGTACTCGTCCTCTCTCATGCACACTCGCAGAGTACGTGCATGAAGTGAAGATGTGCATGCACACACTCATTCCCTCGCACACACATGTTGGTACACGGTGGAACACATTTTAGTACGAAGATCCACCCCATGTGATAATTTGACGCGTGTAAAGTCATTCACTTAATGGATGGTCAATTAATACAACACAAGCAAATTGATTGGATGTGAGGGAGGAATTAGTTGAGAACGACATTACTACCCCACTGCGTGCATGCGAGTAGTTAAATCATGGGTTGCTACTTCCATTCATCTCCTTCGTATTTTGTGCCAATTTTTTACCACAATTTTAAGTAACACAATATTTATGCATGTCATAAAAAGTAATATGATCGAAAACTATGTTCAAATGCGATTCCAATGATATAATTTTTGGTGACATGCATTAAAATTTTCTTAGTTAAATTTTTGGTCAAAATTTAGCACAAAATAAAAAAGGGCCAATAAACTAGGATGCATGCAGCATGATCAATTTTTATCTGGGTTAGTGTTGGTGGCCTTCGTATTTAAATATGGATGGAGTGGAGTAGTACTATCTTTATCTTAGCCTCGTAGGGCTCTCCCAGCGCACACGCTCGCCTCCCCGCCTCGCCCACCAGATCCCGCCATGGAGGATCCCATCATGGATAATCCCTTAGATCTGAGAATCTCGTGGGCTGCCCTCTCGGTGCGGCCCGCAGCACTGCCGCCTTTAAATTGTGACACCCCGGCTCAGAGAGACCAGAACGCCCCGTATTCTAGTCCAGAGATCAAGTCTTCTGGAATACGGCACTGCTTTGCATAGAAGAAATCAACTCTTTATTACAAATACTCGGAGTACACGGGCTCGGGTATTACAACGGAACATCCCGGCACGGCGACACTACGCCTACGTAGGTTACTCTATGTTAGAAGCAGAACAACTCGAAGCAGCGGAATAACTTCTAGCAGCGGAACAACGATGAAAACGATGGACTCCACTCCACAGGGACTCTGGCTAGAACGCGTATCCTAGCTCACAAACTCAGGATCCTCGGCAGTCAAGTAAACACGGCATGACCTGCAAACTGGCATGACACGCTAGGTGAGTACTTTGAATGTACTCGCAAGCTAACCAAAAGCAATCAAGACAAACAACAGCTTGGCATTTACAGGTTAAATCAATGATGAACATACTACAACTAGAGCAACATGGCATGGACATGTTGAGCAAGATGTCACTAGAACAATATCAGCTGAGCATGGCATGAACATATGAACATGATGTTACTAACATGCAGCATGTTTAAACTATCATGATTCACTTACCCTGTTCGGGGTTACCTCGTAACCACCACATGTTTCACTTACCATCATGGTCATCACACGATCACCTCAGGATGAAATGAAGCTTGGTATTAACAATACCGTAGTACATGACCACAAGGAGCTTGATCTTTACCCGTGATTATCGCATAACACCACAAATATCAACCACTTCGGTATCCACGACACCCTCATGATCCTCTCACGATCACATAAAGATCAACCAACTTCTTTCCTCATCGAACCAGGGTTTTTATTAATCAGGTTATTATTACTGTTGACCCATAGTGTGACCTACTACGAACTGGGCCCATATCCATGGGCACGACTATCGATAGATTATACACTCTAAGAGGTTAGTACACTGTACCCACACCACGTAACCCAAGGCCTCGTGCTCCCATTCGGGTGGACCAACGCCGTTTCGACAAAACCGATCTATTGCATGACACCCTCCCGGCCACTCTGACAAACTACTCTTTAGGCTAGTCATGGGTGGCCCTGATGTCACCTCGTCACATCCAACGGCCACCATCATGGCAAAACAAAAATGGTCCCAAATGGGGACAATGGTACCATGCAACAGCGGGCACACAAGGCTTATGGCCACCTACCTGATCATGGTACCGCACACACATAACCTTCCCTAGTTTGAGGCACCAGTGAGAGGCATGACAATAGACCCAATTAGGGCCTTCCCATAAAGGAAAATGTGGTTGCACTGGTCAGCTCATCTCCATGACACTATGACTCAGCCAACAGGTGTTCAAGTTCATTTAATATCTAGTTAAACTTGAATGTAATGAGCTGAGTCATAATAACATGATGGAATAACAATGCATATGAGCATGCTATCAACAGGAGCATGAGTGAGTAACATCACTATTTAACATATCAGCAACAACAATTCCTTCCCTGCGCGTTCTGCTCGACGACGATATGACTGATAATCAGAAGCGAGAGGCTCTTCTCTCGAAACTTGACCTCCTCAATTCGATTGATGGGAGAAAAAAAAGGTTACGAGTGGCAGAGAACGCACAAGTCTATCAACGTCAACAAGGAAGGGCAGGCAGTAGGTACCATGAGCCCTCTGTCCCACAAATCTATCAAGAAGCAAGTGTAGTTCACCGGTTCCACCGAATGCTCCTATCTCTCGGCAAAGATCGTGTGAGTGTGAAGTTATGCCCAAAGGTCTCAAAAACGCCGGTGCTACATATCAACGCGCCATGACTAAGATCTTCGATGAGATAATACATAAGATTGCGGAGTGCTAATACTGCTGCCATTAAGGCAATGAAATTGACAAGGAAGAGACAGGATTTGGCTGTGCCAAAGCAGAGGAACGGAGGGAAGCAGCCACCGCTACACGGGTCCTGCGCATTATCAAAACCAGGCAATGTAGTGCGAACCACAGAGCTAGCGCAATTGGGATTTAGAGTCCCATGCGTGAGGGGAAGGTTGTGAATCTGGCGAACCGACCGCTTTAAGAACGTGATTGTCTTCTCTCACTCAGTTATCAATTGACAAAGATGACCCATTCTTTCATTTACCCCACTGGATGCACATGAGCATGGCATAGCAATGATCACGAGTAACACAATTATAATAACAACACTACATATGAACATAGCATCACCACTAGCATCGAAAATATTTACTAGAAAAGAACATGAAAATAATACTAGCAAGTAATCATTTAACCAGCAGATGCAAAATGATCATATCATACAGATAAGCATGGATTCATGGGCATATATATAACATTCAGAAAATATTAACATGCACAATTAATTTATTATTCAAGTAGGAAACCATGGCTACTACAAGACCATCATGCAAGTGGTTGTCGTGGCTTGCCTGGGGTTGATGGATTCTCCGGGAAGAAGTGCGGAAAGCTCGCGGAATGATTTGCCGGAAAAACTTCTCTCTCGAAGGGGCTAAATAAAGGCTAGGGCAAAATGGTCATTTTTAGACCAACATCATGAAAATGGTACCCACAGAACGAGCTCGACAAATGGAGAACATGGGCTTTTGAATCACCTGAATCGGAGTTACGGTCGCAGAGATATGGTCGTTCGTTTGTTAGGCAAAAAAAGAAATAAAAAGTAATCTTTTCCATTGCTAACCGACGAACGTTCACAAACTAAGGATTTCGGCGCCGGCGGCTGAAAAATAGAAAATGCCTTTACTGGAATACGTCTTCACAGTAGTGAAAGCGTATTCTTTAACAGAAAGCACACGAGAATATGCTTTCAACACACGAAGATGTTGTTTACCGAAAACCGCCTTCACTTAAACACGTCAGCAGCTGGGGGCATCTGTAACATCCCAAATTTTCAATTTGGAATGTTATACATAGTCATCCATACATATCATATTTTATTCGCATTTTGTCTCGCGATCCTCGAAATCCTAAGCAACTCAAGGACCCTCGGAGAGAGTTGGGGATTTCCCGGTTTTCAAATTTGATCTTTATCAAATCTTGAAAACAAGGATTTTTTGTTTTAATTATTTTCTCTCCAAAAATATTTCACACTAAAATATATGAGAGGAGATAATATGACTTCTCCAAGATAATTGAAATATTGGAGGTAAAATATTAAAACCAAATAATTGTTCGATTTGGATTTTCTTGCAATTTTGTTTGTATTAGAAAAATTGCACGTTTTCCAAAATTGCATTTTAGGGCCAAGAAAATGTTCAGCTCGTTCTAAATATTTTATTTAGACGGTGAAAATTTATTTTGGCATTTTTAGATTTTTATTTATTTTTTAGGATTTATTTTGGTCGGCGAAATTATTTAAAAAAGAGAGGTTCCCACGCCGACTGGGCCTAAGGCCCAGCCACGCCAGGCCGCCGTGCCAGGCCGCCGCCGCCGACTCGGACTAGGAGTCCGAGCCGGACTCCTCTCCACCGCCGCGTCTTGCCCCCTCCTCCAAGCCGCCCCGCCCCGCCCTTATATACGCCGCCACCCCTGCCCCCAACACCCCACCACACCACCGCCGCCCGCGCCGCGCCAAGCCGCCGCCGCCGTGCCGCAGCCTGCCGCCTGCCGCCGCCGAGCGCCGCCGCCACCCCGCTGGACCTCTCGCTGGAGGTAGCCGCCGCGCCCCGCCGCCGGTTTTTTTATAAAGACCGACCGGTTTTTTTAGAACCCTAGATCCCTTTTTTTCGGATTCGCTGGTTTTTCTCGGTTCTTCTATTTGGCGGACGTTCATCCGAACGATCGTTTTAACGAACGGTTCTTCGCCCGTTAGAAACAGCCAACGAATGCTCGTTCGTTAGTCTATTCGTCAGTTTTCTTTTATCGGATTTATTCCGTGATTTTCTCTGATCGCGATTTCTGATCCGATCTTAGTTTATGTTTTTCTTTTCGCTCGTCAGTCGGAATCAGGCGATTCAAGCGCCTAGAGTTTCGTCTTGAAACCCTCTTTCCACTTAACCAACTCAAACAAGTTTTCTCTACTTTAAATTTGACCTAGTTTCAGATTAGTAACGAAGCTTCTTTCTTTCGCCGTTTGAGTTTCGTTGTTCCATTTGATTTGATTCTTTTTGCGAACCGGAGTTCTTAAGTTGAAACTTCTGGTCAACCTCTTTTGTTTGAGTTTTGCTTGTGCATCGTTGCTTGTTACTTATGTATGCTATTGTTTGCTTGCGATAGAACACCCGGAGTGCGAAGCGTGCTATTACGAGTCCCTAGGTTTTGCAGATCGTCAGCAAGGCAAGTAACACTTTGATCATATCCCTTTTATCACCCAGTTTTTATGCATTAGTCTCAATCCTCAAACATTGCATGATTAGGATGTTATTAACTTGTGGGTTGGGAAGTAGTCGATGAGTTAGAACCTATTGCCCTGTTACATTCAAACCCTTGGGAGTTACTCTACGTGTTGCTTATATATACTATGCTATGCTATGCTCGTAGACGTGGTTTGGGTTTGAGTGAAATACATGACAGATGTGAGCTTGTTAATTAATGGTTCAACTTAAGGTGGAAACTTAATCAAACATCTGGGTGGATTGAGGCACCTGGAGTACCCAGTGTTGCCTGTATTTTTTTGGAAATCCCGGAGTACTCGTGTGATCTTCCTATGGACCGCCACCCAGGCTCAAAGGGAACTGAGATGATTCATGCTAGAAACTTCCGTGTGCAGCCACAAGCTATTATGGGCTCTAGCATAGTTGAGTAAGTTATGTGAAGCTCTTGAAGAGGTAGATCAGCAGGTAGTGGGATGTAGGTTTGGTATGGTCTGTCCGGAGTAGAGAGTTAATGTTTCTAAAAGACTGTGTCTCGGTCATCCGTTTCTCAAACACCATGTAGTGCGAGAAATCAAACGGAGGCGATCGAGTCTTGTGGGGAAAAGTGCGCAAACCTCTGCAGAGTGTACAATCTAATCATGGTTAGCCGTGTCCCCGGTTATGGACAATTCTTGAGTATCTAGTACTTGGGTTATCACATGTATCTCATCACTCTTAATTAATATTGTTGGGTTGTTAATCACTTTAATTGGGATTGAGTTGGAGGAACCTTCTCAATGATGTTTCAACTACCATGATAGTTAAATAAAATCTATTCCTTTGTTGTAGGGAAAAATTGGCTTTTCGCAAAACTGTAACCATAGAGCTTTCCACCAGCCAAATATGCATGTAGTGATAGCATTATTCTGTTCTTGCTCTAGGTGTTACATTGCCAGCATATTCCATGTGCTGACCCGTTTTCGGGCTGCAACGTATTATGTTGCAGACTTTTCAGACGAGGAGTAAGGTTCATTAGGTCGTTGCCGTGCAGCTCAGCTATGCCGTTGGAGTTGATGGACTCACTTTATCTTCCAAGCCTTCCGCTGTTATCGTATTAGAGGCCTTAAGCCATATTATTGTAATAAGTTCTCTCTTGAGACATTCGATGTAATAAGTGTGTGATTGCTACTCTGTTATGAATCCTTCGAGTACTGTGTGTGTCAGCATTACCGATCCAGGGATGACACTGAAGCACAGAGACTTGACCATCTGAGGTCGGGTTGCTACAAGATGGTATCAGAGCACACGCTGAGTGTAGGACACGGCCAGTAAGATAAACCCTAGGTCACCCTTATCTTCTCATTTCTAACTCCTCTCCATTTTCTACTCTTTTAGGATGGCGGAGATGAAGAACAAATTTGCCCAACCGGTTGAAGACACACCTTTTGGACGTCACTTGAAGGAAGTCACTAGGTACCTGAACATTGGAATACCAAGTTTCACCGGGACGTACAACGCCACTTTACCTGAAGAGGAGCGCTGGAGGATACAAGTACAAGTTCCAGGAAGGATGTTCTCCCCAACTTCTAAACCCATAGAGTTTTCTTTCGAAGCACCCACCTGGAGTCTAGGCAAGAGCATGGCAGCCCACATTACCATTGGACGCATTGGAGAAGTTTACAACAGGGAACTTAAGGACACTATTTACCAAATATGTGGGCGCCGAGACGAGCAATGGGAAGTAATCAGCACCAGGAAGGATAGATCTATTGCAGCTTTCATCCAGGAGTTAAACCAACACATCCGACACCAGGAAAACCAGATGTGCGCGGACATGATGGACTTAAAGAAGGCGAAGACTAGAATCATCAAACTGAAGGAAGAACTCAAGTTTGTACGCGATGGATATGAGGAGGAAATCAAGACACTACTGGAGAAGAATGACAACCTAGTCAAGAAGATCGGAGTATTCATGGGAGGACCAGCACCAATAGAAGAAGAAGAAGAACCCAAGGAGATACGCCCCGAGGACTACATCATCATCGACGACACCGATTCTGATCCTAGTGATGATGACTATGAAGACGAAGCTGGAGCAGACGTCATGGAGTCTTCCCCCGATCAAAATTTCTAGATGACTACCATATATCACTAGTATTCCCCCATGTATTTAGTAGTAGTTGAGCACTTGTGCGATAGTTCTAGACCGTTTGTATGCCCTTGCTTGATTGATTGAGTGAAATGATTGTGTTTGTCTCATGTGCATATGGGTAGTGTTTTCTCATTAGACCCCCCTTCTCTATTCTAATCTCTTCCATCTAAACCCTTAGATGCCTCCGAGACGTGACACCGGTTTTGCCTTCCCACCGGAGCTCACCCAGTTGATCCAACAGTAGAATACTTTGATGCAATTGCTAGTTCAGAATCAGGGCAACAACAACAATAACAACAACAACAACAACCCGCCGCCCGTGGGCAACCTAGCCCGTTTTCTACGGTTACAGCCGCCAGTGTTTTCCAGTAGCACCGAGCCCATAGTTGCGGACGATTGGCTGCGCCGTATTAAAAGGGAGTTGACCACCATAGGTTGCACAGATGCTGAGAGAGTGCGCTTTGCCGCACATCAATTGGATGGACTAGCAGCCTCATGGTGGGAGAATTACACAGCCACTTTTCCTATAGCCAATGTCACTTGGGACCAGTTTCAACAAGCTTTCCGCACAGCCCATGTCTCCACTGGAGCTATGCAAATGAAGAAGCGGGAGTTCCGCAACTTACGCCAGGGGAACCGTACTGTGGCTCAGTACGTGGATGAGTTTAGCAAGTTATCTCGCTACGCCCCTGATGATGTGGCCACAGATGCAGCGAAACAGGAGAAGTTTATGGAAGGGCTGAATGATGAGATGAGTATGCAGTTGATGGTAGCAACCTTCAAAAACTACCAGGAGTTGGTAGATAAGGCTCTTATGATTGAAGGGAAGCAGCAGCAGATTGAGAGCCGCAAGAGAAAGTATGGACAATGGAAGTATAACTCTGGAGCTCAGCAGAAGCCTCGCCTAACCCCGAACTCGGGAGGACTTGTTCATAACCATGGAGGTCACAACCACACTGGAGGAGGATCGCATAACCACAATGGATCTAAGAATGGGAATGGGAGCGGAACCAACAATAATCATAACCGCCCCAACCCAGCCACACCCGCCAAAAGGGACTTAAGTCATGTTACTTGTTTCAAGTGCGGGAAGACTGGACACTACGCCACGGAGTGCCCTGAAGGAAAGAATGGAAATGGAAATGGGAGCGCTGGGAAGAAGCCAAATCCATTCAACAAAGGACAAGTGAACCACGTTAACGTGGAGGAGGTTGAAGAGCAGCCGGACGCGGTAATAGGTAAGTTTATGGTTAAGTCATTTACCGCTCTTGTTCTTTTCGATACTGGTGCATCGCATTCATACATATCAAGGGGATTCGTGGATAAGTTTAAGCTACCAACCCAGACCCTTAGGACCCCTCTTTTAGTGAGTTCACCCGGAACAGAGTTTATGGCTAGCCGATGGTGTGACCAGATACCCTTAACCATTGGTACACATGTTTTTCCGTCCGACCTAATTATCTTGGAGTCACAAGGATTGGATGTGATATTAGGTATGGACTGGATGTCAAAGTTTGGAGGAAGCATTGACTGTACTAGTAAGTCGATTTATCTCACCACTCCGGAAGGAAAAAGGATTAAGTATGTATCTAGGCATGTGCCTAGGAGGAGTCAGGTGAATGCCCTTACGGGAGTTGTTCAGGAGGAAGTGCCTGTAGTGAAGGATTACCCGGATGTTTTTCCAGAGGAGTTACCAGGCATGACACCGGATAGAGACATTGAGTTTTTGATAGAACTATTGCCAGGTACCGGACCAATATCCAAGAGACCCTATTGGATGCCCGCAAATGATCTGGAAGAAATTAAGAAACAGATCAAGGAGTTATTGGAGAAAGGATACATCCGAAGAAGTTCATCACCTTGGGGAGCCCCAGTACTTTTGGTTGAGAAGAAGGATAAATCCCTGAGGATGGTTGTTGATTATCGGGCATTAAATGAAGTGATGATTAAGAACAAGTACCCACTGCCGATGATCAACGATCTGTTTGATCAGTTGCAAGGAGCTAAAGTGTTTTCGAAGATCGATTTGCGATCGGGGTATCATCAGTTGAAGATACAAGAGAAGGACATACCGAAGACAACATTCACAAAACGATATGGATTATATGAGTACACGGTCATGTCATTTGGACTGACTAACGCCCCTGCCTATTTCATGAGCATGATGAACAAGGTGTTCATGGAATATTTGGACAAGTTTGTTGTGGTGTTTATTGATGATATTATGGTATACTCGAAGAACGAGGAGGAGCATAAGGAGCATTTGCGCTTAGTTCTCGAGAAACTCAGGGAACACCAGTTGTATGCTAAGTTCAGCAAATGCGAATTTTGGTTGAAGGAAGTCGGGTTCCTTGGGCATGTTATATCGGGAGAAGGTATAGCAGTAGACCCCAACAAAATTCAGTCAGTCACTGAATGGTTGGCACCCACTTCAGTTAGCGAGATCCGCAGTTTTCTTGGACTCGCAGGATACTACCGGAGATTCATCGGGAATTTTTTCAAGATTGCAAAGCCAATGACTGAACTGTTGAAGAAGGAAACTAAGTTTAAATGGACAGAAGATTGCGAGGCAAGTTTCCAGGAATTGAAGAAACGCCTGACTACAGCGCCAGTGCTAACACTGCCAGATATACATAAGGAGTTCCAAGTGTACTGCGATGCCTCACTCTTAGGACTTGGATGTGTGCTTATGCAGGACGGGAGAGTTGTTTCGTATGCCTCACGACAACTGAAACCTCATGAGTTAAACTATGCCACGCATGATTTGGAGCTAGCAGCCGTAGTACATGCATTGAAGACCTGGAGACATTACCTTATTGGAAACCGTTGTGATGTGTACACGGACCATAAGAGTTTGAAGTACATTTTCACCTAGAAGGAGCTGAACCTTCGACAGAGGAGATGGTTGGAACTTATAAAGGATTATGACATGAAGCTACACTATCATCCAGGAAAGGCCAATGTCGTAGCAGACGCTTTGAGCCGGAAGAGTTATGCTAAAATCCTTGAAAGCAAGGGACTGCCGAAGGAATTAGCAGAGGACATCATGGAACTTCGATTGGAGATTGTTCCTAGAGGATTTATTGCAACAATGGAGGTCCAGTCGACATTGCTAGACAAAATTCGGGAAGCTCAGAAGGATGACAAAGAGATTGCCGAGATAAAGGAGAAGATGGGCAAAGGAAAGGCCAAAGGTTTTCGTGAGGATGAGCACGATACCCTATGGTTTGAGGACCGAGTTTATGTGCCCAATAACCAGGAGATCAGGAAGTTAATATTTCACGAGGCCCATGACTCACCCTACTCGATATACCCCGGAAACACCAAAATGTATCTGGATTTGAAGGAACGTTTCTGGTGGACCGGTATGAAGAAGGATATTGCCGAGTATGTCGCCGTGTGTGATGTATGTTAGCGTGTGAAGGCAGAACATCAGAAGCCAGTAGGACTGTTACAGCATATGCCGATACCCGAATGGAAGTGGGATAAACTGGGCATGGACTTTATCACCGGATTGCCCAGGACCAAAGCAAGATATGATTCCATATGGGTAGTAGTTGATCGCTTGACCAAAGTAGCTCACTTCATCCCAGGCAGAAGAGTTATGCAAACTCAAAACGCAAGAAGGTAACCTATGAAATTGGAGACCGAGCATATCTGCGAGTATCACCCTTGCGAGGAGTGAAACATTTTGGAGTTAAGGGAAAGTTAGCCCCGAGATTTGTAGGACCGTATCGTATTTTGGAATGGATGGGAGAAGTTGCCTACAAGTTGGAGTTACCCGAGGGATTGTTAGGAGTTCATGACGTGTTTCACCTTTCATAGCTGAAGAAGTGTAATGCTGAGATGGCAGATGTACCGCTAAGAGATACAGTACCCCTGGAGGTGATTCAGTTGGACAGTGATTTGACTTATGAGGAGAAACCAGTTAAGATTCTTGAGTTTGCCAACAGAGTCACCCGCAGTAAGGTTATCATGTTTTGTAAAGTTCAGTGGAGCCACCATACCGAGGATGAAGCCACCTGGGAAAGGGAGGATGATCTTCGCAAAGACCACCCACACCTATTTTCTAGCCAACCCGAATCTCGAGGGCGAGATTCATCTTAAGGGGGGTAGGTTTGTAACATCCCAAATTTTCAATTTGCAATGTTATACATAGTCATCCATGCATATCACATTTTATTCGCATTTCGTCTCGCGATCCTCGGAATCCTAAGCAACTCAAGGACCCTTGGAGAGAGTTGGGGATTTCTCGGTTTTCAAATTTGATCCTTATCAAATCTTGAAAACGAGGATTTTTGGTTTTAATTATTTTCTCTCCAGAAATATTTCACACTAAAATATATGAGAGGAGATAATATGACTTCTCCAAGATAATTGAAATATTGGAGGAAAAATATTAAAACCAAATAATTGTTTGATTTGGATTTTCTTGCAATTTTGTTTGCATTAGGAAAATTGCACGTTTTCCAAAATTGCATTTTAGGGCCAAGAAAATGTTCATCTCGTTCTAAATATTTTATTTAGACGGTGAAAATTTATTTTGGCATTTTTAGATATTTTTTTTAGGATTTATTTCGGTCGGCGAAATTATTTTTTAAAAAAAGAGGTTCCCGCGCCGACTAGGCCTAAGGCCCAGCCGCACCAGGCCGCCGCCTTCCCCGCGAGCGCCGCCGCTGCCGACTCGGACTAGGAGTCTGAGCCGAACTTCTCTCCGTCGCCGCGTCTTGCCCCCTCCTCCAAGCCGCCCCGCCCCGCCCTTATATAGGCCGCCACCCCCGCCCCCAACACCCCACCACACAACCGCCGCCCGCGCCACGCCAAGCCGCCGCCGCCTGCTGCCGCCGCCGCCCCACCGGACCTCTCGCCGGAGGTAGCCGCCGCGCCCCGCCGCAGGTTTTTTTATAAAGACCGACCAGTTTTTTTAGAACCCTAGATCCGTGTTTTTTCGGATTCACCAGTTTTTCTCGGTTCTTCTATTTGGCGGACGTTCGTTGGAACGATCATTTTAACGAACGGTTCTTCGCCCGTTAGAAACAGCCAAGGAACGCTCGTACATTAGTCTGTTCGTCAGTTTTCTTTTATCGGATTTATTCCCTGATTTTCTCTGATCGCGATTTCTGATCCGATCTTAGTTTTTGTTTTTCTTTTCGCTCGTTAGTCGGAATCAGGCGATTCAAGCGCCTAGAGTTTTGTATCGAAACCCTCTTTCCTCTTAACCAACTCAAACAAGTTTTCTCTACTGTAAAATTTGACCTAGTTTCAGATTAGTAAACAAAGCTTCTTTCTTTCGCCGTTTGAGTTTCGTTGCTCCATTTGATTTGATTCTTTTTGCGAACCAGAGTTCTTAAGTTGAAACTTCTGGTCAACCTCTTTTGTTTGATTTTTGCTTGTGCATCGTTGCTTGTTACTTATGTATGCTTTTGTTTGCTTGCGATAGAACACCCGGAGTGCGAAGCGTGCTACTACGAGTCCCTAGGTTTCGCAGATCGTCAGCAAGGCAAGTAACACTTTGATCATATCCCTTTTATCACCCAGTTTTTATGCATTAGTCTCAATCCTCAAACATTGCATGATTAGGATGTTATTAACTTGTGGGTTGGGAAGTAGTCGATGAGGTAGAACCTATTGCCCTGTTACATTCAAACCCTTGGGAGTTACTCTACGCGTTGCTTATATATACTATGCTATGCTATGCTCGTAGACGTGGTTTGGGTTTGAGTGAAATACATGACAGATGCGAGCTTGTTAATTAATGGTTCAACTTAAGGTGGCAACTTAATCAAACATCTGGGTGGATTGAGGCACCTGGAGCACCCAGTGTTGCCTGTATTTTTTTTGGAAATCCCGGAGTACCCGTGTGATCTTCCTATGGACCGCCACCCAGGCTCAAAGGGAACCGAGATGATTCATGCTAGAAACTTCCGTGTGCAGCCACAAGCTATTATGGGCTCTAGCATAGTTGAGTAAGTTACGTGAAGCTCTTGAAGAGGCAGATCAATAGGTAGTGGGATGTAGGTTTGGTATGGTCTGTCCGGAGTAGAGAGTTAATGTTTCTAAAAGACTGTGTCTCAGTCATCCGTTTCTCAAAAACCATGTAGTGCGAGAAATCAAACGGAGGCGATCGAGTCTTGTGGGGAAAAGTGCGCAAACCTCTGCAAAGTGTACAATCTAATCATGGTTAGCCGTGTCCCCGGTTATGGACAATTCTTGAGTATCTAGTACTTGGGTTATCACATGTATCTCATCACTCTTAATTAATATTGTTGGGTTGTTAATCACTTTAATTGGGATTGAGTTGGAGGAACCTTCTCAATGATGTTTCAACTACCATGATAGTTAAATAAAATCTATTCCTTTGTTGTAGGGAAAAATTGGCTTTTCGCAAAACTGTAACCATAGAGCTTTCCACCAGCCAAATATGCATGTAGTGATAGCATTATTCTGTTCTTGCTCTACGGTGTTACATTGCCAGCATATTCCATGTGCTGACCCGTTTTCGGGCTGCAACGTATTATGTTGCAGACTTTTCAGACGAGGAGTAAGGTTCGTTAGGTCGTTGCCGTGTAGCTCAGCTATGCCGTTGGAGTTGATGGACTCACTTTATCTTCCAAGCCTTCCGCTGTTATCGTATTAGATGGCCTTAAGACATATTATTGTAATAAGTTCTCTCTTGAGACATTCGATGTAATAAGTGTGTGATTGCTACTCTGTTATAAATCCTTCGAGTACTGTGTGTGTTAGCATTACCGATCCAGGGATGACACTGAAGCATAGAGACTTGACCATCTGAGGTTGGGTCGCTACAGCATCGGTCTTGTGCGGCCGACTGGTGGGACGCACAGGGAAGCGGGGCCCGCCTGGCCAGCTCAGCCGAGGTAGGGGTGGGCTCCGGCGATGGCTGCCGGCGCTACGGGCCACCATCCGTGCCGCTCGAACCACCAGCATGCTCGGGAGACGGAGCCTCGTCGGATGGATTGTGTCACGAACACCGGAGATAGAGGGAAGGAACGGGGCACTGGCCAGGGCGGACGGCGGGTTCGGCCACCAATGGGCTCGGCGCTGAGGTTGCAAAGAGGAAGGTAGGGAGTAGGTGGAGTCTCTCTAGTGGCGTTGTTGATCTCCAGAATAGACTGGGTGGAGAGAGATGGGCCGTGGAGCTCAAATTTGAGCGACAACCATGGTGGCCATGGGGAGTGAGGGGAAGCTATGGAGGCGAATGGAGGGCTCGCGGTGGCTACTGGGAGAGAGAGGGGGTGCTGGTGCGGTCGGGGGGGGGGGGCTGGGGGGGGCCTATTTATAGGCGGGGACGAGGTGCCGGTGGCCGGAGTCTGTCGCGAGGGTCCGACCAACGCTCCAGTAGGGACATGGCTCACGGGCGGGCGTGGACAGGACGGGAGAGAGCAGAGGAGGTCAAGGAGCGAAGCAAGGTGCCAAGGCACGAGGAGGAAGAGGAGGTCAAGGAGAAAAGCAAGGTGCCAAGATCACAGGCGAACAATGGTCGTTTGACTCCATTCCCATGGACGCGTGGCGGCTAGCGCCGGTGATGATGCTGCCGACGGTGAACAGGGGCTATTGTAAGTGCATCTAGTGCCACCCCTAGTTGGTTTTGGAGTATTGACGACAAACTTAGTTGAGGGAATAATGTGTTTGTGAGAATTGCAGGATAACACAGGTAGTAGTCCCTTAATTCGGTTTACATACCAGAGATGACCCCTAAAAATGTGTGAAGACATTGAAGACAATGGTGGTTCATGAAGACATTCACGGTGAAGATTATGACATGAGAAGACATTCATATCAAGACTATAGAGTGCGAAGACATAGTTGTTTCGTAGTTTCCTTTTATTCTTTGTTGAGTCATAGGAACCACCGTACTGTTAAGTGGGGTTCAAGTGAACAAAGTCAGAGTGACTGAAGTGATCCTCAACCAAATCCTATGTCTTCGAGCGAAGACAATGAGAGAAAATCTTATCCAGAGCTGGATGAGCCAGCTTTACTTGTATCCCAAGTCAAGCTGCCGCATGTGTTTGAAATTCGACCATTGGACACGTGTCAATTCCTTAGTGACCCAGGGTCATTTCGGACAAATCAGGTCGGGTTGTCTCCTGGCTATAAATAGCCCACCCCCTACACCATAAATTGGTGGCTGCTCAGAGTTAGTGCACAACTTTTGTCGTTTGAGAGAAACCCACCTTCGAAGCATTTGAGAGAGAGATCCTTGCAAGGACAAAGCCCTAAACACCCAAAGCCAAAGAGTGTTAGGCATCACTGAAGTCTTTCTATCTGTGTGACCCGAAGACTTGTTACACTTGAGGACTGTGAATCCTCCAGCCGGTTAGGCGTTGCGTTCTGAGCATCCAAGAGTCATTGTGGATCGCCGGTGAACGAAGTCTGTGAAGGTTTGGAAGTCTACCTTGAAGACTTACCAGAATGATTGGTCGAGGACTGGGTATCCTTAGCTCAAGGGGAATAAGGTGAAGACGCGGTCTCCTGAGTTGAATCTCAGCCTCCCTAACCATACGTACAGTTGTCACAACAACTGGAACTGGTCTACCAACTCCTTGTCTTCACCAAGCAACTGGTTCTATCCTTCGCTTTCCTTTACTTTACAGTTTGCCCTCGTGAAGTCATTGCATGCATGTATGATCTGATTGACTTCACTGAGTGAAGACTGTTTACTGTTTGGCATCATACAGTCTTCCATCATGATCATTAGTACATAGTTGCTGATGGTCTTTATGCTTTCACTTCATTGCAATCTTGACTATGGCTTGTCTAGTGTAGTCTACCTTCCGCTGCATATTAAGAGGTTCATTTCTATTGTTTGTCTTCAAAGACCTCGTGTTTTGAAGACTTTCATAAAAATCGCCTATTCACCCCCTCTAGTCGATAACTAGCACTTTTAATTGGCATTAGAGCAAGGTGCTCCCTTGTTCTATGTGATTCGGTTTAACCACCTGGAGTTTTAGCTATGTCGATTGCAGGGACAATCAAGGTCTCCATTGCGTGCCCCATTTTCGATGGTCATGATTATCCCCGATGGAAGTCTATGATGAGGAAGCGCCTCCTTGTTATGGACAGTGAGCTTTGGACCGTCACGGAGATTGGTGTCACCAATTTATGCAAGATGGCGCATGCTGACGGTATTCAGAAATATACTCTTCTAGATACCAAGGTGAAGGCTGTTATATGCTCCTGTCTGTCAAGAGACGAGTTCAAGCGTGTCATGCATCTCTGCAATGCAAAGCTTATATGGGACAGGATCTCTGACGTTTATGAAGGTCATCGAACATGTCAGGACCCATGTTTCCTCGAATTCAAAGAGTCACTCAAAACAATGACTCCCGAACCTGAGCCATCTTCTCCTACCTACTGCTTCATGGCACGTGGTGCCAAGGTAAACTCACGCGATGCTTACTTTCAAACATCCAGTGAGGATGAATCTGAATGTGAATCTAAACCTAGCTACAAAACACTTGGTAAAATTGCCACAGAACAACAAAATGCTATGGAACACATTCAAAAGTTGCTAGACAAAAGCGATGATATGTTGGACGCGGAATGACTCGAACTCAGTCCTTAATTGAATACATCAAAAATCTTCATGTTAAGTACAAAGAACTTGAAAGTCATCATGAAACACTCTCAGCTACTCATGAGAAGCTTTCCTATGATTATCTTCAAAGGAAACAAGAACTTGAGAACCTGAGAGTGTGTCATGAAGATCTTCAAAAAGAGAATGAGTCACTTCGTGCTCAATAGATCAGTACTGCTCAGGAAGACTTTGAGCCACCATGTTTGAAATGTCTTGAGTGTGATAATGTTGTCTCTGTTTCTGAATGTTCTACTGTTGCTACTGTTGCTATGTCTTCAACTGCTGATGTGGAAACTAACCCCTCTTCTGAGGATACCACTACTATAGCTGATGAGACTGCTAGGTTGAAGACATTACTTGAAACAGGAATGTACAAAAGCCTCAAAGGGCATCATACTCTTTGTGATGTCCTCAAGAAACAGATTCTGAACCGAAACCCTAGGAAAGAGGGTGTTGAGTTCGAGAGGAAAATGAACGTTGATGGTTCATACTGGAAGCCTGAGCAGTACCCCACAACCACAGGGTTGCTGCAAAGGGACATTCAGTGGATCCATCTACCTTATCTGGCTTCACTTGTGCTAACCCGATAATCATTGATGAATCCTTTGATGCATACTATAAACTATTTAAGAATCAGAATGGTGAAGTGTTTGCTAGGTATATTGGTACTAACTGCAGGAATGGGCCACCTCTAAAGAAGATCTGGGTGCCCAAAAGTTGTCTTGAGAAGCTTCCTGTGAATGTCATCATGACCCCACCTGGGAAGAAGACAAACCCCAGACCAAAGGCTTCATATGGTCCAAAGGATTCATACAGAAAGTGGACTCATCAGAGTCACCCTAACACCAATGTTTTGCAGGGAAACCATACTCAGACGTATGAATATGAGCGTGTTTCATCAAACTGCTATGTTCATAAGACCAAGAACTATTCTGCTTATTCTTATGAGTACTATTCACCTCCTGCAAGGCTATTTGCTAGGGCTCCAAATCCTAAATTCTCAGATGCTGCACTTAGACTCATTGCTTCTAAGCCACCCCTTAAGATGTGGGTGGTTAAGAAGAATTAACACTCTTTTGCAGGGAATGTTCTCCAGCCAAAATTCAAAAGCTTCTGATGCTTATGCTGGGAACCTAAAACATCTTGTGGAACGCAAGGTAAAATGCCAAAATGGTCTTACTATGTATTTTGTCCCAGGATTTCTTGACAAACATCCTATCTACCATATCCAGGATTTGAACTTTGATAATATACTTGTTCGTCAAATGTTTATGCTTCACACTTCTCTTGGTGAAGCCTATCCCCCCAACTGCACTATAGGGTACGACACCGAACACTTCTAAGTGGATCATGGACATTGGATGCAGTAACCACATGACAGGTGATCAAAGTCTTCTTATGGATTCAAACCTACGTCCACTGACAAGAGCCACATCACATTTACTGACACTGGTAAAACCAAATTACTGGGCCTAGGTAGAGTTGCAATCTTAAGGGATCAGCACATGGATAAAGTCATGCTTGTTGAATCCCTTGGTTTCAACTTAATGTCTGTCTCAATGCTTTGTGACCTGAACATGATTGTGATATTTGGAAAACATCGTTGCCTTGTGATTATGGAATCTAAAAAATCTCTATTCTTCGAAGGATGTCGAAAGGACGGTCTGTATATGGTAGATTTCTCTGCAGGACCACAACTGGCCATATGTCTTCTAGCAAAAGCTTCAGAGTGCTGGCTCTGGCATCGGAGGCTAGGACATGCGGGCATGAGGAACCTGTACACTCTCATGAAGAAGAAGCATGTCATAGGCATCGAGGGCATCAAGTTCAAGAAGGATCATCTGTGCGGTGCCTGCGAAGCTGGAAAGATGACTAGGGCCAAGCATCCCTCGAAGACAATCATGACAACAACACGTCCCTTCGAGCTGCTTCACATGGACTTATTTGGCCCTACTCACTACTCTACCCTCACTACCATTACTTTCCTCCATGGATTCATCATTGTTGATGATTACTCGAGATTTACATGGGTGCACATAATTCCCTACAAGAATGAAGTGCAGGATGTCTTCAGACGATTCGCCAATCGCGCCATGACCAACTATGGCATCCAGATCAAGCACATCAGAAGTAATAATGGCATTGAATTCAAGAACACCGGCCTCAACACTTATCTTGATACATTAGGCATCACACATGAGTTCTTAGCTCCATACACACCTCAGCAGAATGGCATCATGGAGCGCAAGAACAGAACCCTCATTGAGATGGCACATACGATGCTTGATGAGTACAAGACCCCAAGGAAGTTCTGGCCTGAAGCTATTGATACTGCATGCCACGTCATCAATTGTGTTTATCTTCACATGTTCCTAAAGAAGACATCATATGAGCACCTGACTGGTAAGAAGCCAAACATCAACTATTTCAGAGTATTCGGTGCTAGGTGCTGGATCAAGGATCCACATCACACTTCAAAATTTGCACCGAAAGCACATGAAGGTTTTATGCTTGGCTATGGAAAGGATTCGCACTCCTACAGAGTCTTCAACCTCTTTCACTATAAAGTGGTTGAAACTGTGGATGTGCGGTTCGATGAGACTAATGGCTCGCAAAGAGAGTACCCGCCAAATGTGCTAGATGATGCCTCGCCAAGTGAATCCATCAAGCTTATGGGTACTGGAGAAATCATACCTTCGGAGGCTGAGGCTGAAGTGGAAATCATCATTTCTGCACCTAATCAATCTGAAGACACTACTCAGCCTGAAGCCAATGCTGAAGATGAAGACAGTGATCAGCAAGAGCGAAATCTTCGTCCAGGCCATCCACGTGTTGCAAACGAAGTACAGATCGAGAAGATAATTGATAACATCAATGCACCTGGACCACTCACTCGTTGAAGAGCAACACAACTTGCAAATTTCTGTGGGCACTTTGCATTTGTCTCAATATCTGAACCCAAGAAAGTTAATGAAGCCTTCATGGAACCTGAATGGATTCAAGCTATGCAAGAGAAGCTTCAATAGTTCGAGCTGAACAATGTTTGGGAGCTAGTGAAGCGTCCTGATCCTCATAGGCACAATATCATTGGCACCAAATGGGTATATTGCAAAAAACAAGATGAGCATGGTCAAGTTGTCAGAAACAAAGCTCGTCTCATCGCTCAAGGTTACACTCAATTTGAAGGGATTGACTTCGATGAAACATTTGCTCCTATGGCTAGGCTTGAGGCTATTCACATTCTGTTAGACTATGCCGACCACAACAACATTCTACTGTACCAAATGAACATAAAGAGTGCCTTTCTCAATGGCAAAAATGAAGAAGAAGTGTATGTTGCTCAACCACCTGACTTTGAAGACCCAAATCGTCCTGACATGGTATACAAGCTCAACAAGGCACTGCATGGCCTCAAACAAGCACCTCGAGCTTGGTATGACACACTCAAAGACTTCCTGAAGAGCAAAGGCTTCAAACCTGGTTCCCTAGATTCCACAATCTTCACGAAGACATATGATGGTGAACTGTTTGTATGCCAAATCTATGTGGATGACATTATCTTCGGCTGCACCGATAAGAGATACAGTGATGAATTTGGGCATATGATGCAAGAGCAATATCAGATGTCAATGATGGGTGAGCTGAAGTTCTTCCTTGGTCTTCAAATCCGTCAGCAGAGTAATGGCATCTTCATATCACAAGAAAAATACCTCAAAGATTGCCTGAAGAAGTTTGGAATGCAAGACTGCAACGGGTACACGACGCCAATGCCAACCGAAAGTCATCTGGGCCCCAACGACAATGGTAAAGAGTTCGACCAAAAGGTATACCACTCCATGACTAGTTCTTTACTCTACTTATGTGCATCTAGGCTAGATATAATGCTTAGCGTTTGCATGTGTGCCCGATTCCAAGCGGCGCCAAAGGAATCGCATCACTTAGCTGTGAAGCAAATTCTTCGATATTTTGCTTACACCCCAATGCTAGGATTATGGTATCCAAAGGGCTCAAAGTTTCATATAGTTGGATTCTCAGATGCTGATTATGCTGGTGACAAGGTCGATCGGAAGTCTACATCAGGAACATGTCACTTTCTTGGACGATCTCTTGTCTGTTGGTCTTCAAAGAAGTAGAACTGAGTATCTCTCCCCACTTCTGAATCTGAATACATTGCTGCTGGATCATGCTACGCTCAGCTTCTATGGATGAAGCAAACTCTCAAGGACTATGGCATCCACCTGAAGCATGTGCCACTCTATTGCAATAATGAAAGCGCCATCAAGATTGCCAACAACCCAGTTCAGCACTCGAAGACAAAGCACATTCAGATCCGTCATCACTTTCTCAGAGATCATGTCATGAAGGAAGATATTGATATCGTTCACATCAACACTCAAGAGCAATTGGCAGATAGCTTCACAAAGCCCTTGGATGAGAAAAGGTTTTGCAAGTTGTGGTGTGAGCTAAATATCTTAGAATCCTCAAATGTCATGTGATTGGACACACACATCCTAACGCTTATGCATGTTGATGACTTAGATGTGCAACACACAAAGTAACGTATATCTTCAATCAATGAAGACATACACTCTATGTGTGAATACATTAACATGGAATTTGACTTCGGAGCACCACGATAATTGTGTGCCGTGTCTAGGTCTAATACTTCCTATACGGTGGGTAACGCCACCACCAAACTTTCTCGAAGATTTTCTTTTGGCATCATGATTGCATTAACTTCACATTTGGTTTGTCTTCAACATTGATTTGATTGCATTAACTTCGCATTTGGTTTGTCTTCAACATTGATTTATCTTCATGGTTTATCTTCACAATCTTGACTTAGTCTTTTGATATATATATATACATATGGTGTTCTGTCCTCTACAGCATTCACTTATAGCTATGTCTTCAAACTTGCCATTTTTCTGAACTAAGTGAATGTGATCGGGCCCTAACCCCCTCTGTGCTTCTTCCTCAAACTCTATCTATCTAAGTCATATGCGTTCTGTTGAAACTTGCCGATTGTCTTCACTGCATCCTTGTCATCTAAAGATACATAGACACACATTTAAAACTACTTTCAATGATATATCCCTTTTGCCTAAATCCCGAAAAAGCTGGAGCGACCACCCGACAAACCAGGCATGCGTGGGAACATGGAACAACTTCCAATGAGTTGCATGCATGCCACATGTCCATCAGATGTGAACCACCAGGGGCACCTGCGTAATTACGCTGTGCAGCCCTCTACCTTATAAATATCCACACCGCGCGGTCATTTTCTTTTCTTCCACCTCGCCACCTCGCTCAAACCCTAGCACCTCCGCTAGCTCGCGACTTCTTCGACGCCATCCTCTCCGCGGCCGCCGTGTGTCTTCCGCCACCAAGTTAGGGCGCGGGAGATTGAACTGCTTGGCTCCTTTCTCTGCCTCGTCTAGTAGTTCGTCAGCGGTAATTAAATCTCACCTTTTACTGTCTTTTTGATCCATCAAATCCATCCACTTCAACGAAAAGTGGTTTCTATACTTCCAAATCTAGATCTATCTTTGTCTGCATCTCATATCATGCAAAGGATATTCACTTATGCTTCATAATTAGTAAGATAATGTACTTATTCATGGATTTTCACAAATCTAGAACCAACTCTCTTCAAATAAGTGAATGTCTTCGCTCTATGAGGTCAATGTCTTCAAACTAATTTATCTTCAAAATCTTCTAAGAATTCATATGACCTCTTCCCCTTCCCTCGCACCTCTAATGATGTCATAGGTACATGTCCGTGGGGGAATCCCTTGGTTCTCATAGTCCGCATTCATTTGCAGAGTTCTTACAACATCATATTCACTCTCCCGAAGCCAGTTCTTGTCTAACCAGTAGATGGAAGCTTTTCACCGTTCTGAAGCCTATCAGTCCTAATATCATGGCCATAGAGAAGTCTACTAGGAAAGGTGGCAGGCAGCTCTGAGGTAATACTGCTCTCGATCTGCCTCCGGATATGTATGAGTTGTACAAGACTGATCCTGAGGAAAACTACAATCAGCGCAAGACCCGAATCCAATGGATTCGAAGATATTGGGCAGAACGGTGGTTCAAGTACAACTTCGTCACTACTGAATATGCTGAGAAGAACGCCATCAAGCGCCCATGGGGTGATATTCTATACAGGAATCTGCAGCCAAAGTCGAAGCCTGAAGCTATTGCTCAAGGTTTCTATCCTTGCATGGTCTGAGGACTGAAGCCTGAGAATGCCGACCATCATCCTTATTATGGTGTCGTGACGACAATTTGTTCAAGCGCAACTACCAGTTCGCAAAGGAGTCAGCTGCGAAGAACAAGATGGATCTTGGACTCAACTTCAACCCTGGTCCATCTGCTCCAAGACAGGATGGCACTCGCGATGTCAATCCCAACATCATCGGGCCCTTCACTAGCTTCTGAAAGTGCTAGTGATCGACTAGAGGGGGGTGAATAGGCGATTTTTATGAAAGTCTTCAAAACATGGAAGTTTCGAAGACAAATGATAGAAATAAACCTATTACCATGCTGTGACGCCCGGGTAATCAAGCTACAGTGATCCCCCGCAAATGCTGCCACGTCACCTCGGTTACTGATAATAAACTAGCGATAGTTCAAAACCGAAACAAATTCAAAATTTAATTAAAGGATAGAACAAAAGTTTTCAAATGTTAAAACCAAAATGTTCGGGTTGTGACAAATATTGCATAGGTAATTACAGTGAAGAACCCATAATTAAGTAAAATATTCAAATGCACTATAGTTGGTAAAACAACGGCAAAACGATTATTTAAATGCTTTTAAATACTAAACAAATATTAAACTAGTTTATTTAGTCACTAAGAACTTTTTACAATTCCAATTTAGGTGTGGGATTTAACTTATTATATAAAACTATAACTATTAAAGAACTAAGCTAAAACAGAAAAGAAATAAAATAAACAAAACAAACAAAAGATAAATAAAACATGGGGGAAAACCCCCGTGGCCCAACTGGGCCTTGGCCTAGCCGGCCGGCCCGTCTACCCCCGTGGCCTACTTACCCCACTACCCCAAACCCTAACCTCCCACGCCCACTCGCCCCACGCCTCCCCGTCTCCCACGCGCGCGGCCACACACAGGAGGGAGACCTCCCTCGCGCCCCCACCGTGCCTCGCGCCCGAGCTCTTCCTTGCCTTTCGCATCCACCTCGAGCCACTCCGGTCGCGCCGCTGGCAAGCCCTAACCGCCGCCTCCGCCCCACTGTCCTCGCGACACCGCCGCGCTGGAGCTCCTGCCATGGCCGCCGTCGCCTGATTCTCCACGTCCATACCACGCCAAGCCGCTCGTCGCCAGAGAGGGGCGGATCCCGGAGGCCCCGTCGTGGATCCGGCCTCCCTCCTTCCCCTCATGTCCGCGCCTGCCCCTCTGCTCCACCCGTCGTCGCCCCTTCCCGACCGCCTCGTCACCAGCGGCCCGCGCCTCGTCGGCCACCTCTCCGACCCGCCACGGCCTCCGCCGAGCTCACAAGCCTCCCCTGCCGCTCGATGTGAGACTCCCCCTCAACCCCCTGCTCCCGCTTTCCGTTTCTCCATCGCGTTTTCCGTCACCGAAGTTCGCCGCACCACCGCGTCGGGAGCTCGTTCTCACCACCACCGGCCGTGCACACACATGCCCGCGCCGCGCCCGTGCACCACCCCGGAGCAAGCCGTGGCTCCACCACCGCGGGACTCGTCGTTCCCGATGATTCCGGCAACTCCAACGCGTGCTGCGAAGCCCCCTAGATGCGCGCGATTGTGGGGTGCCTTCTGTTGCCCTCGTCCGCCGCTCCCGTGGACCTTCGACGTGTCTCTGCCGCTCAGAAGGTCGCCGGCGGTTAACCCCGGCCAGTTATCGTGTCCCTGACTATTGGGGACTAATTGGACTAAATGGCTCTATTGATTAGCCCTTGAGACGCTGACTGGAAGGACCCCCAATGCTAATTAATCCATTTAATTAAATTAACGCAATTTGAATGCATGAAACGTGGGTCCATCTGTTAAAATTAACTAAATAATTAGAATCAATTGGAAAATGACAGATGGGGTCCACTGCTAAGTATAAATGTTAAATCAGTGTTGAAATTACTAGAGAGAATGACATGGGGGTCCCGCATGTACTATTCACACCGTTGACCAGTCAACAGTTGACTGGGTCAACCGGGTCCCCTGGCCCCACATGTCATAGGCTGTGGCTAGCCTCTACTGTGTACGCATAGCATTTTACCATTTAAATCAAATTAAAGTATTTCCTAAAATTGTTTTAAATCTTTTAAAATTAATATAAAATAAACCGTAGATCGGATGGAAAAACTTTATACATAAAAGTTGCTCAGAACGACGAGACGAATCCAGCTACGCAACCCGTTCGTCCGCCACGCATCCCTGGCATAGCAAACATGCAACTTCCCCCCTCCGGCTCATCTGTCCAAAAACGCGAAACACCGGGGATACTTTCCCGGATGTTTTCCCCCTTTTGCCGGTATCACTTAGTACCACGTCAGGTCACCCCTAGCACAACGTAATGCCGCATCTTGCTTTTTGTTACATTGATTGCTCTATTATTTATTGTGTTAACCCTCCGTTACTCTTTCCGGTAGACCCCGAGACTGTCGGAGAACCCCAGTTCAACTACGGTGTTGACGACCCTCCTTCTTGCCAGAGCAACCAGGCAAGCCCCCCCCCTTGATCACCAGATATCGCCTACTCTCTTCTATACTGCTTGCATTAGAGTAGTGTAGCATGATACTGCTTTCCCTTATTCCTATCCTGATGCATAGCCTGTCCTTATTACTACTGTTGTTACCTTTACCTGCAATCCTACATGCCTAGTATAGGATGCTAGTGTTCCATCAGTGGCCCTACACTCTTGTCCGTCTGCCATGCTATACTACTGGGCCGTGATCACTTCGGGAGGTGATCACGGGCATATGCTATATACTTTACACTGTTACATTACCTGTGATACTGTTCGGAGATGGGGGCTGAAGGGGCAGGTGGTTCCACCCAGGTAGTGGTGGGCCTGGGTTCCCGACGGCCCCCGACTGTTACCTTGTGGCGGAGCGACAGGGCAGGTTGAGACCACCTAGGAGAGAGGTGACCTGGCCCTGGTCGGCGTTCACGGACACTTAACACGCTTAACGAGATCTGGGTATTTGATCTGAGTCTGGCCATTTGGTCTATACGCACTAACCATCTACGCGGGAGTAGTTATGGGTATCCCAGCGTCGTGGTGTCAGCCGAAGCCTTCGTGACGTCAGCGACTGAGTGGCGCGCGCCGGATTGGACCGTAAGCCTGCTCTTGTATTAAGGGGGCTAGTTCTGCTTCCGGCCGCGTTCGCAACGTGCAGGTGTGCTATGGGCGATGGGCCCAGACCCCTGTGCGCTTAGGTTTAGACCGGCGTGCTGACCTCTCTGTTGTGCCTAGGTAGGGCTGCGACGTGTTGATCTTCCGAGGCCGGGCATAACCCAGGAAAGTGTGTCCGGCCAAATGGGATCAAGCGTGTTGGGGTATGTGGTGCACCCCTGCAGGGAAGTTAATCTATTCGAATAGCCGTGATCTTCGGTAACAGGACGACTTGGAGTTGTACCTTGACCTTATGACAACTAGAACCGGATACTTAATAAAACACACCCTTCCAAGTGCCAGATACAACCGGTGATCGCTCTCTCACAGGGCGACGAGGGGAGGATCATCGGTTAGGATTATGCTATGCGATGCTACTTGGAGGACTTCAGTCTACTCTCTTCTACATGCTGCAAGACGGAGGCTGCCAGAAGCGTAGTCTTCGAAAGGACTAGCTATCCCCCTCTTATTCCGGCTTTCTGCAGTTCAGTCCACATATGATACCCTTACTCCATTTGATACCAATGCATACATATGTAGTATAGCTCCTTGCTTGCGAGTACTTTGGATGAGTACTCACGGTTGCTTTCTCCCTCTTTTCCCCCTATACCTTCTACCTGGTTGTCGCAACCAGATGTTGGAGCCCAGGAGCCAGATGCCACCATCGACGACGACTCCTACTACACCGGAGGTGCCTACTACTACGTGATGCCCGCTGACGACGACCAGGAGTAGTTAGGAGGATCCCAGGCAGGAGGCCTGCGCCTCTTTCGATCTGTATCCCAGTTTGTGCTAGCCTTCTTAAGGCAAACTTGTTTAACTTATGTCTGTACTCAGATATTGTTGCTTCCGATGTCTCGTCTATGATCGAGCTCTTATATTCGAGCCCTCGAGGCCCCTGGCTTGTAATATGATGCTTGTATGACTTATTTTATTTGTAGAGTTGTGTTGTGATATCTTCCCGTGAGTCCCTGATCTTGATCGTACACGTTTGCGTGTATGATTAGTGTACGATTAAATCGGGGGCGTCACACATGCAGCGGAAGGTGGACTACACTAAGCAAGCCATAGTCAAGTATTCAATGAAGTGAAAGCACAACGACTAATAGCAGCTAGGTAGTATAGATCAGGTAGGAAGATAGTATGAAACCAATCAGAACAAGCAGTCACCCAGTGAAGACAAAGGATAATGCAAACATGCAATGACTTCACAAGGACCAACTGTAAATAAAGAGATGGGAAGGATAGAACCAGTGACTCATTGAAGACAATGATTTGTTGGACCAGTTCCAGTTGCTGTGACAACTGTGCGTCTAGTTAGGGAGGCTGAGATTCAACTCAGAAGACCGTGTCTTCACCTTATTTCCCTTGAGCTAAGGACACCCAGTCCTCGCCCAATCACTCTGGTAAGTCTTCAAGGTAGACTTCCGAACCTTCACAGACTTCGTTCACCGACAATCCACAATGACTCTTGGATGCTCAGAACGTGACGCCTAACCGGCTGGAGGATTCACAGTCCTCAAGTGTAATAAGTCTTCAGATCACACAGACAGGAAGACTTAAGTGATGCCTAACACTCTTTGGCTCTGGGTGTTTAGGGCTTTGTCCTCGCAAGGAATTCTCTCTCAAAGGCTTCGAGGTGGGTTGCTCTCAAACGACAAAAGCCGTACACTAACTCTGAGCAGCCAACCATTTATGGTTGTAGGGGGTGGGCTATTTATAGCCACTAGGCAACCCGACCTGATTTTTCTGAAATGACCCTGGGTCACTAAGGAACTGACATGTGTTCCAACGGTCAAATTTCAAACACACATGACAACTTTACTTGGGCTACAAGCAAAGCTGACTTATCCAACTCTGAATAAGATTTGCTCTCATAGTCTTCACTCGAAGAGATATGATTTTGGTTAAGCATCACTTCAATCATTCTGACTGGTTCTCTTGGACCCCACTTAATAGTACAGTGGTTCCTATGACTCAACAAAGAAGAAAAAGAACGATGAAACAACTAAGTCTTCGCGCTCCATAGTCTTCACGCGATGTCTTCTCTTGTCATAGTCTTCAATGTGAATGTCTTCACATACCACTTTTGACATCAATGTCTTCATACATTTTTAGGGGTCATATCTGGTAGGAAAACCGGATTAATGAGGAACTTCTACCTGTGTTATCCTGCAATTCTCACAAACACATTAGTCCCTCAACCAGGTTTGTCGTCAATACTCCAAAACCAACTAGGGGTGGCACTAGATGCACTTACAGCTTCGATGCGCTCCTCTCCCACATTGCTGCTCAGAGGGCCACCGTGGATCAATCTGCTGATGATGCTGACTCTAAAGAAGTGCCAGCACCACCAAAGCACAAGAAGAAATCAAAGGCTTTGAAGCCCTCTATTGCACCAACCACTTCAACTGTGAAGCCATTGGCCACTGTACCTCCTGAACCCAGTGTGCAGTCTGAAGACCTGTCTCGCATGTCCAAGAGGACTAAGAAGCCCAAGAAGCCCAAGAAAGTTTCTAGGCATGACTTGACTCATGCTGCCATTCTGCACAACGAGGATGACACCATTGATCTATCCAGCTATGAAGGTCTTGGTGATGAAGCTCTTGAGATGCTGATCAAGAGCAAGCAGGGGGCGGAGATCTTCAATGATGTGCCCCTCTTTGATGTTGATATTCTAAACAATTTCATCCATGAGTGGTTTGACGACCAGAGCATCAGTATTGATGACGTACAGCTGCCCGTGGACATAAGCGTCACGTTTCACGGAGCCATTGCCAATTAATTGGCCTTGGCTCAGAAAATCGTCGAGCTCAAGAACAAGATAGATCATGAGAAGGCGCATTTCAAGAAGCACATGGCCAAGCTCAGTGTGGCTGATGTGCAAATCTTCAAGAAGATGCTGCATGATCTTAAGGAAGAATTCCACAAGAAGCATGAAGAAGCCAAAGGCTCACGCGAGCGCATGAAGTACTATGCTCAGAAATGTGTCCAAGCCCACAATGAAGCTGAAATGCGAAAGGCTCTTGGGTGTCCTGGCATCGACCTCGGGATGGCGGCCAAACAAAAGAAGAAGTCTGCTGCGGTCCAATCCGAAGCTCAAAGGCAGGAAGAACCTCGCATTGTCTTCCCTGCCAGTATGACTGGCTCGAAGCCAAAGGTCCCCTCAGCAGCTTCAGAAATGAAGAAGACACGGCAGGCTGAAGCCGAAGCCAGGAAGAGGAAGCACAAGGATACTTCTGATGATGCTCCCTCCAAGAAGAAGTTGAAGACCAAGGCTTCAAAGTCTTCAAAGAAAGAGCATGATGCTGCCACAGAGCCCCTCAATGTTGAACCCATCTTTATCGCTCTTCCTGTCTCAACCAACCAAGAGCGTCGACTTGTGATCCATGAGCCTGCTTCCATAGAGGCTCATGCAAGTGAAGAAGTTCCATCTGCTGATCCTATCATAGGTGAAGACATTGGTCATGAAGACAATGTAGATGATGATGTAGTCCTTCCTCAGCTCGAGCCCTAGTCGGTATCATCGCCTGCTCTCACGAGTAGTGAACTCATTAGCATTGGTCGTGCATTGACGCTAATCGCTCAAGATGACTCATGGGCCGAGCGACAACAACAAGAAACCCCTCTGCAAAATGAGACACTAAGAACACCACCACCTCAAGTCACCACTTTGGTGCTTGACGATGACAATTACATGGAACAGATCACTCCATCTCCAAAGGCATCGCCAGCGTTTCGCAGGCTTCGCAAGGACCTCTAGCCATAGGTCACCATGTCCACCATCCCAGAAGGAGAAGCGCAACACACTAGCTCTATAGCACGTCAAGTGTTTTCTGAAGCCACTCCTTCTACGACTACCTCAGAGTCTAAAGCTAAGACCGCTGAAGACATTCTAGCTGCCTCAGCCGATGAAGGCAAAGAAGAAAGAGAAGCCACACCCCCAGCAAGTGATCAAGTCATTCTCAAGGAGAATGTGATTGTGACCGACCCTCGAGTCTATGAACAGATGGAGGTTGAAAACCCTGAGGCTGCCACAGACAACGCCACTGAAGCCAATGACTCTGTCATGGCTGAAGACAATGTGGAGCCTGAAGCTACTGTAAATGATGAAGCCACCATGACTCCAATCATCTCTGATAGCATCGTTCCTCCACCAAGGCCTCACACCATGGAACAGGCCCTCACTCGTGAAGGTCAGCTTGTCACTGTCAGATGGCCAATTATGGTTCCACCCACTGCTCCGGGGCCACAATATGATTACCATGTGCAACAGATGCCTCATATTCAGAAGCCCAAACCAAGGCTGCCAAGGCTTCCAAGTGCTGTAACTACACAAGGTTCTTTTAGCATACATAGGTTCAGAGAGCACAACACTTTATTTGACAGCTCCAAGAACCCTTACACGAAGCCAAAGATCTCCTTAGATAGATTCTGGAGCCATCTGTAGCGAAGCTACTACTCATGCATCCTATACAACCAATAGCGGATCTTTCCACACATGTGTGTGGATTGTGAAGTTGTAGCTGGGATGCCATGTCTAGAAGAAGCTCTTGACTGCTTCAGGGATGTTGGTCTTCTGCCTTTTGTGACTGACAAAGAACACTAGAATGAAGAGCTCCTGCTCTAGTTCTATGCCACCCTCCATATTCGCAGCTGCAACAGGGATCCGAAGACTTGGGTCCTTGAGTGGATGACAGGTGATGTACATCATGAAGCCAAATATCAAGACATCATCGAGCTTACTTCCTTGCCCACTCTAGGTGAGTTATATGAACCTGGTTGTCCGCGTCATAGAGATGAGCTATAGAGCATTTTTCAGAGGCCTGAGCCAAACATGAGCCAGATGCTTAGCATGATGAAGCCATTGCCTCAAGACGCTGAATACCCAAAGGAGTTCCTTGTAAAGGACCTCGAGTACTTGCCACGCACAATGTACCATATTCTGAGGCGTACTCTATAGCCCATCAAGGGACATTCTTCTGAAGCTAAACTTGAAGGCGCCATGAAGACTTTGGTTTTCTATATCATCAATGGCATCATGTTCAACACAAAGGATTTCTTCATCAGACAACTTGCTGCCTTTGGAATCGATCTGTTTGGTCTGAAGTTCTACGCACCATGGGTGATGTTCTTGATTAAGCTTCGTTCCACCATTGACTATCAGCCCTCAGCGCGCAACCATATTGTATTTTTGCCTAAGGTTGATCTGTCGATTGAAGCCATCTACCCCGAGCCTGCCAAAGAAACCCCTACATCTTCAGAATGCCGAACATCAAAGCTTCTCACAGCCGATTGAAGGAATTCTTGTCCCTAATGCTGCAACCCCCGCTTATCCTCTGGCAAGAAACATGAGAGTGCCACACCGCGCTAACACTGAAGCCACTGCAAATACAATTGCCCCAAGGCCTCGAAAGCGTTCTCGTGTACTCAATGACCGAGAGCTTCTTGTGGCATTGCATCAGAAGCAGGGTAAGCATCATGACTGGCTGAAGCGTCAGATGCAGAGTCTCTTAGTGGATGTCAATCGCATCCGTAACTTGGCCACCAAGAACTCGTTTGTTGCTCGTGAAGCCTATCGGCGGTCCTGGAAGAGCCCCACAATGCTCTGTCCTGAAGACGATCTTCGCGAAGATGGCTTCACAGAGAACTTCAAGTTCGACTCCAAGCCTCCACCAAATGCAAGCTAGCATCGCACTCTGTCTATTGAATATTCTGAACATTCGTCTTTGGCTGCAACTTTTGTTGCGAGAGTCGCCGATGAAGAAGACGACGCCACTTCACCGACCATGGTTCCACTGCATCTAGATTCTACGTCAGGCCCGTCTGCACCACCAAACTCCAATGACGACCCTGCTCCATCATCTACTCCAAATGGGAACAAGTAGATACTCTCACTACAAAAAAGACACATCTGTGACATTTTGGGCCGAACGAATTTTTTTCTGTCATACTTATGACACTTCTATGACAATAATTGTGACAAAACCCGGTATCATCATAGATGTGGTGGGGCCCTACTTCTATGACAACAAATCATGACAAAAAATGGGCTTTTCGTCCTGGGCGGGCCGGAGACACAGCTGCACGACATTCTTTGGGCCATCCATGACGGAAAAAACCGTGGTAGAAGCGAGGGCAAGGAAAATATCGGGGAGTTCCCGGTTACGGTGGGTGGTCGGGGGCCGAGCGATGCACGTTTCTCTTGTACACATACGCGTGTGGGTGCGAGGCATTGGGCTCTAACTGAACCGAGTGAGGTGTTCGCCTAACTAAACCCGAGCGATTGCAGTGCAGGCTACGCGTTACTTAACCTGAGCGATCGATCGATCCCTTGCTGTTAACTGAATCCAAGTGATTGCTTCACTACTGCTGCTAACTGAAGCCGATCAATGCTGCCTCTGGATGAACAGTGAGCGTTGTTGGGGGGAGGGTTGGATGAACAGTTCCCGATGGGGGGTTGGATGAACAGGACCCCGTGGTAGTAGAAGCCGTTGCCACTGGATGAACAGTACCCCGATCGGTCGAGCCGGTGAATGAACAGGACCCGGTGGAGGGGTGGATGAACAGGACCCCATGGAGGGCTGGATGAACAGGACGACCCCGTGGAGGGCTGGTTGAACAGTAGCCCGTGGAGGGCTGGATGAACAGTAGCCCGTGGTGGGGTGGTTGAACAGGACCCCGTGGAGAGGGCTGGTTGAATAGTAGCCGGTGGAGCAGCGCGCGGTGGAGGCTGGATGAACAGGAGCCCGTGGATGAACAGTCATAGGTGGAGGCTGGAGGAGGTCGACGGTGGATGAATAGTAGCCCGTGGAGGCTGGAGGAGGTCGACGGTGGAGATGAATAGTATCCCGTGGAGTCCCGTTTTGCGGTACACCACACCCCTCCCGATGAACAGGACCCCCGTTTCAACCGTAGCACTTTAACACAAGTCTGTTTCCTCCTTTTGCGGTATGCCACACCCCTCCCGATCAACAGGACCTGTTTCCACCGCAGGAGGTCTGTTTCCTCCGTTTTGCGGAACGCCATACCCCTCCCGATGAACAAGATCCCATTTCGACCGTGGCCGGTCAAACACAAGGCCGTTTCCTCCATTCAGCGGTATGCCATGCCTCGTTTCCATCGGCTGTTCTGTCCAAGCCGGTTGTCTCTCGATGAATAGCACGCGTTCCGTTGCCTCCCGATGAACACGACGCTATTTCTCCGTTCCGACCCAGTCGGTTCGCTGCCCGATGAATAGGACGCCGTTGCTCCTGTCCATTGCCTCTCCATGTACACAAGCCCTGGCTGTCCGCGAGTACGTGCTCGAGACCCTGCCCATATGCACGTACGTGGCCATATTTTTTGCCCTGTGAATGTACGTACGTGTACAGGACTTAGACAGGACTACGTGAACTGCTATGTCGGGTGCTCTAAAATGACACATGTGCCGCTACTTACTTGGCCACGGTTCATACATGCAGAGAGACCGATCAACCAGTATGTACGTACATGTTCACGACCAGAATGACAGCGCTACACACGCTTCGACCAGGTGGGTCCTAACTGTCAGGCACTTCCTTCCGTGCGAAGATGTAGCTAGTGGGTCCCATCAGTCAGGGGGGAAACGTTTTTTCGTGAAATACAATGGCCCATCCGGTGGGTCCCTGCTGTCATGTGGAGGAATAATTATTTTCCGTGTAATAAGGAGGCACTTCCTTGCTGCTGCCGTGGACCCAGCTGTCAGCCTCTCCACGTACTGTACTCTTCCGACGGAAGTCGTTCGTTGACCACATTGACCACGCCGCGCCGAGAGCCCCAGGCCGGTGGACGACGGCGAGGCCGAAGAAGGGGACAACGCGGAGCCGGGGAAGACGCGGCAGTGGAAGCCCACGCGGACAGGAGTACGAGGGTTCACTGGTTCGGCTGCGGTGTGATCATGCCGTCGCCGCAGGGCCTGGCCAGCGGTGGGAATAGTAGGGGGCGGTGAGGCCTCCACGGCAGCATAGCCGGCCACGGGAGGCAGGAGCAGGCGGCATGACCGGCACTGCTTTGGGCGGCTGGAGCAAGAAGACCAGAGGTTGAAGAAGCACTACGGTCGTTGGATGGACATCGTACGGTCACTGGAGCTAGAATCGTTCATATTGACTAAGTTGACAAAGCCCTCCATCCTTGTCAACTTAGTAGGCCCACAAGTCAGCCTCCCATTATGTTGGGTCCTAGCTAACAGGCGGAGTATTCATTTTTTTGTGCGTAATAAGGAGGCACTTCCTTCCATGCAAAAATATAGCTGGTGGGTCCAAGCTGTCAGCGACGGGGATGTTTTTGTCACGAAATACAGAGGTCTTTTCAGTGGGTCCCAGATGTCACGTGGAGGAATCATTATTTTGCGTGTAATAAGGAGGCATTTCCTTGCGTGCGGCCATGGACCCAGCTGTCAGCCTCTCCACGTACAGTCCACTTCAGATGCATGTCGGTCGTTGACCACGCCGCGCCAAGAGCACCAAGGCGGTTGACGACGGCGAGGCCTAGGAAGGGAATGACACGGAGCCAGAGAATACTCGGCAGTTGTTTCCCATGCGAAGGGGAGTACAAGGGTTTACTGGTTTGTCTGTCGTTGCCGGAGAATAACATCAGGTGTGGGTGAGTAGAGGGATGGCTAGGCCAGCGATGGGAGTACGATGGGGCGGTGAGGCCTACGCGGCAGCACAGCCGGCTGTGGGAGGAGGGAGCAGGCAGTCCCGCTGGCGCTTATTTGAGCAGCTGGAGCAGGAAGAGCAGACATTGAAGAAGCACGACGACCGTTGGATGGACATCCAACAGTCATTGCTTGTGCGCCAACCTTTTTTTTAGGAAAGCCTCAAATCTGTGGAAAACAACATACATCCCATCTGCCATTATTTCTAATAACTTATAGCCCATTTGCTAATTCTTAAGGTTTTTTTGTAGCCCATATTATTTTTGTTAGTATTACAGCCCATATTGTGGCCATGGTTAAAAAATTATACGAAATTTTGCATATTTCGGTGCGGTCCGAACTATTTTTAATCCCGAAATTTCGAGTCATATTCAAACTAATCTAAAAATAAATGTATATCAATATAAAATCCAACAAATTGTCCACGCATAAAAATCAATGCAATTTAAAATCTCAAAATGAAAAAGAGGAAATTTGAAACTAATTGTCGGTTTGATGTGTTTTAAAAATGTACATCCCATTTCTCATTGCTGATAGGCCATTTTCTTGGTCAGCCGAATGAAGCTCTCCTCGTCTTGAAAGATTTGCAGCCCAATAGGCCTGACAAAGCGACTTACTTGACAAATCACAAAAAAACTGGGCTAGCCATTTTCAGAAAGAAAAAAAACTAATGGGCTGGTCTGTGGTAAACATAAAAGAAAAGGTTGTCTAGACAGGCCAGAGTGCCCCGCACAACCCAGTTAACACCCTGCTTCCGTCTCAGAAACAAATTAGATATATTCCGCTCCAATTATGGCGATTCATAAAAATGCCACTGCAATCTCCAAACTTTGAAAAATGCCACTGCAAGTTTTGCAAACTTTGAAAAACGCCACTGCAATTTTTGCAAACTTTGAAAAACGCCACTCCAGGCTTCGAAAAATGCCGCTGGAAATGGCATGAAATGGCATTTCAAAGTTTGGAAATTGCAGTGGCATTTCTCAGAATCACCAGATTTGGAGTGGCATTTATCAAATTAACCCAAAACAAAAATAACTGGGCAAGCTACTGGGTCCCTGGTGTCAGCCGCTCGTTGTGCAGTTATCTCGTTTATTGACTACGTTGATAATGGCATGGGACCCAGATGTCAGAAATCCATTAGGAGCCATTTTTTATTGGCTTGAAATAAGGAGGCACTTGCTTGCGTACTGCCATGACCTTGGTGGGTCCCTGCTGTCATCCTCTCCACGTACAATCATCTCCTGATTGTGTACGCATCAACCTAGTAGGCCCACAAGTCAGCCTCTAAACCCGTGGCGGACAAATACAACCCATTAAAAAAATAACAGCCCATTCCATACGTTCAAATGGAAAGTTCAACATTCAGAGCAAAGTAACAGGTCTGATTCAGATATAGAGTTAGAACTTCCATGTTGAAAACCATCATAGCCAAGTTAACTATCTACTCCCACTAATACTCTAGTAGTGTACAAGTACTAACTTACTCTTAGCTAACTAGACAATGCCGGCTGCCATCTGCGGTACACGCTAAACGCCGGCACCGGCGTCCTCCGCCTCGCCTCGGACTTGCCAGAGGTGCGATAGGGCGCGTTGCTCGCGCGCGTTGGCCCTTTCCATGCCGGTGTGGTCCACCACAGCTTCGGCTTCTAAGCAGGAAACCCACTTGACGAGCTGGTAGTAAAATTCGGCGTCGCGAATGCGTGTGTGCCCAACAGCCTCCAGGGCTATTTGTCGGGCGCCGACCTCCACGTAGTCGGCCCAATTGTGGGCGCTCTTCTCGTGACTCAGAGCGTCGGTGCGCTGCTGCTCCATGTCCCGCTGGCGGCACAAATTGGCGATACGCTGCTCCTCCGCTAGGCGGTCACGCTCCAACAACTCCTCGTACTCCGCATTGCCATCTAAAGACCGATATAATGCCTCCTCCATCCGTCTGCCTTGCGGTGAAAAACCGAACACTAGTTCCGGCGGTGACCGCCTCCGGCGTCGTCTATCGCGGACGGGCGGGGGCATGGCGGACGTAGCGAGAGCGAGGATAAGTGGCGAGCGACGTCGGCCAGTGGGGGATTTTGAGGATAGGGCGAGTTGGGTGATGGTGCCACCGAAGAAGCCCGGAAAACAATAATTATAGGCGAAAGGTAGGCGAACCAGCATGTCACAGGAAACGCGACGATCATCGCGGTCATCAGAATTCAATGCATAAGCAGGCATGGCTTAGTGCGCCAGCTTGCCATGGAAAAGTGGAAAAACTGAAATTATGACTGTGTCGTCCCGTCCCACCCCGTCCGTGCTGGGTCACACGCTGGCATGACGGTCAAATGAGTGCACTCAAATAATCCAGATGAGGTACTCCCTCCTTGTCAAAAATGATTCCACCACTCATCATCTACCTTGGTTGGTGAGATTTTTGAATTAAGCCCTGCAAACCGGAAAGGAGGTAGTACGTGCGTGATCCGCTATTTATTCATGTAGGATCGAGTAGGTCATTTTTTGAATTGAGCCCTGCAAACCGGAAAGGAGGTAGTATGTGTGTGATCTGCTATTTATCCGTGTAGGATCGAGTAGGTCGGATAGTGTACGTGTAGGATCGAGTAGGTCGGATGGTGTACATGTACGATCGCATTAGCTGATGAACGTTCGTTGGGAGATAGGGCATTTGCGAACGTTTTTGCTGGCAGTTTCTTCAGATTCGCTTGGCATTTTCTTCAGAGCAGCTTGTCAGTTTCTTCAGAGGTAGGCATTTTTATTCAAAAAACTGCCACTTCGGATCTTGCATCGCAACTAAAACTGCCAGGAGCGCATTAGTAGGCTAGCTAGTGATTGATCAGTAACTTGTAAACACTGAGCCAACAGAAATAAGGAACAGTTAGTAACTTGTAAACACTGAGAACACAGAAATAAGGATCATGCTGTGCACAGCAGTAAGAGCCGATCCGTTCGAAATGTTCACACGAGACTCACAAGTGTGGCAGTGTAATATGTTCACATTAGTAGCCCAAATTCAAAACAAACTAGTACAATTCCCATACATAAGATCAACATGTTAATGCATCTCAATGATTCACATATCATATACAAATATGTAACTCCAAAAGCAAAGATCTAGAAAAAACATTTGTTCTTCGTACTAACATGGATGCTTCTCTTGGCCAACATTCAGTACAGAATGAAAGACAAATTTGTTTGTGAAGTCTACAATTCCTCTTGCAAACGTAACTAGTTTCACCAATAGCTGGAACCACGAGAATGAACCACACATGATGGAGGAATATCCACTGCAATATGATTTGGTCATCTCCCGATCACACTGCGAGACTATTTTCAGAATACAAACTTTAACTTAGGAAAAATGATGCCCATTGTATAAACAGACCAAAGCAATGAAGCAACAAGTGTTGGCCAATAAATAGTACAGTAGTACTTTTCTGCAGTCCATTAAGTGACTATCCAATCTTTCTGTGTCTATTTTCAAATGGCACTGCTTGTAGTGACTATACTATTCTCTTTTGTAGTTCAACCAAAATTGCGGTCACTTTGTTTGTTTGCCAAATAGCAATGAGCAGAAATCTCTGTATGCACAAATATCAAGCAGCTAGTAAACATATACCCCACCTTGTATTTTCGGTTTAAACACATCTCTTCCGCTTAGCATCTGTCATGTTTTGCCCTGGACAATTTCATACTGAATTGATTTGCTGGTTCAGAGCAGAAATATAGCACCTATTCTTCATCAGACCAAGGATATCCATGTTCGCAACGATGGAAGAGGTGAAATCGATACAACCGAAATTGAGCATCCAATCATTGAATTCTTTCCTGCATCTCCAATGTAGGTCCACCCTTCCAATAAATTCACATGCAGACCACTAGTATTAGTATCTAATGACAGTACAAAAAGAGTAGCAAGATAGTAGCAAACCATGTACCTTCATAATGAACAGCTCATATTGCCACCAACTGGATATAAAGGTTTGGAAGAAAACATGCCCCTGATGTTGAACCATTTGAACTTTTTGTGTAGTTCCACTAAAATCGAGCATCCCTGTTTGCATAGATATTGAAAGTGTGATTACTATAAAAGTGGCACTAGTTGAAGCATAGACTCACAAATATAAGCATTCCAATTTCTTAATGGGAAAAAATAGCAAGACTATCTCTAACCACCTATTTGAAGGAATAAATAAGACAACAGTGGCTGATGTGATGAAGGCATACATAGTAGTTTCTGAAAAATTGAGCCATTCCTGACCTTTCCTCTTCTTTTAAGCATATTTTGTGCAGTTCAACTAAAATAAAATGCCATCACCGCCTTGACAATTCAGTGACATTGTATAAAAGGAAATGACTTAACATTACATCATGATGTCAGGTATGTAGTCGACAGGCATTAGAGACAAACATACAGACCTCCTCCGATAACATAATGGACATTAATTTTAACAAAGGTGTGACTAGCTTTACCGGGATAATTTGAGTGAACTCTGCACCCTCTGTTCCTTAATATAAGACGTTTTCGCAGTTCAATTTAAAGTACCCAAACTTCTAGTATTTAGAAAAGCAGGTAGTAGTTTTCGTGAGCACATATCTGGGAAAGCTTGCCACACTTTATATATGTCCATACGCTAATGCAACACCATTCGAATAGTACAAATATACACTAATCCAGTGGCTAGTGCAATAGTAGAGTAGTTATCTTATTACAGGGTACAGTACAATGGTTTTACTGAACAGATTTCCATAGGCTCTAGCAATGGAAGATTTCTATAAGAATTAACAATACAAAATGTAAAGGTAACAAGTTTCAGCATTGGTATACTAGCTGTGCAAGAGCATTAAACCAAATACAAAAGTCTAAAGGTAACTAGCATTATTAACTAATGACAGTATAAAAAATTGCAAACCATGTACCTTCAAGGTAAATATCATTTCGAACTCGAGGGGGCCTAAAAATTGCTATCCCAATCTTGATAATCGATAAAACATAAAAAATTGATCGAACGAATCAAGAGAACAGCCGAAGGAGAAGGTGCCCACTCTTGACCTTTCCTCTTGACACTGTACAAAAAAATTGAGTTATCTCATAACAGTGAGTTATGTGATCTATAAGCATTAACAGTGCAAAAGTATGAAGGTAGTAACAAGATTCATCGTTGGTATACTGGTTGTGCAACTGCATTAGAATGCCTTAGCTGAAAAATCTTTAATACATCCACAATCAACAGCTAACCCTGAAATAATCCAGTGACATTAAATGGCATTGCTTAAATTTACCGATGGCGTTAGACTAAGTGCGGCATTAGTTAAATGTGGCATCACTTTAGCAGTAGCATTGCTTAAGTTGACCGCTGACGTTATACTAACAGCAAAAAAGTGGCCATAAGAGCATAGGAGGCCCATCCGGACAGTGGGCGCACCAGTATGATGTACCTTCACAAACTCATAGAGTGGTGAGGGATGTATGGTTGCCCAGAGCAACAAATATCCAGGCAGCATATGTGAATTACGTCCCATTTTTTCTCTTTAGCTACTGATTTTCCCCTTTTCAACCTCGATGCGGGTTCGATGCCTAGTTTCTTGGACAGTACAGTCTCCCTTCCTTTCCTTATTCAACCCAGACATGGATTAGTCTGCATGAAGTAGGGTTTCCTTTAATAGTGTAGGTTAAGGTTTTCCTCTGCGTGACCAGCAGAGCAGAGGATAGCAAATTTGGAAGATGGTGGAGTGGAAAAAGATCCACATGCAACGACGTGGCAGATGGGGCAATAGAACAAGGGTATGGTTCAAAAAGAGGTAGCATAACCAAGGGTCGGTGGGAAGTGGCTTCACTCGTGGTTATCGTCCTCTGCACACACTACGACAACGAGCTTCGTGGCGGAGGCCATCCCATGCGGGCGCTAGGTCTGAGAGGACGACCTTGTCGTCAGTGCGTGACCTTGCTCGCCGCCGACGAGCTAGTGCGTCAACGCTGCACGTCCTTTTCTTCCCCGGCGGATCTGTGACCACCGGTGAGGAGGGATGGAGAGGTTGTCCTTTTTAGATCTGGAGAGAGGGTGATAGTGTGACAAGCAAGTGGGCAGCCCTTAGCAAGAAAGCGCTGAAGCTCTAGCCCATATATCTTTTTTATACTACTAGTACTAGAGGTGGAGTAATGGTAGAGTAGTTTATATTTTCTCTGCATACAATACTAGTTAGTCGTGCTTCAAAACTGAATGACATGCCATTAAAAAAATAAAGGTCGATAACTAATACGGCACCTCGGACCAACACGGCCAGATCGCATTTTGCACAAGAAATTACACACCATGTTCTGTTGACATGTGGTCCCGTTCCCACATGTCAGTGAGACAACGACGAGTCCTTTTGTACAATTTCTGAACGGACGTCTATGTAGGCCGGGGCACCTCTTCGTGTACCGTCGCAACCGTCCATCGACTCTTCGCCTTTCCCTCTTGATTTGGAACTGCTGTCGCACACTCTTCCTCCCTCCTCCATTTGCCTTCACACTTCCTTCTGCCATTGTTCGGTCGTCTTCTCCATGGAGGGAACAGGCCAGAAATGACCCCATTATTCTTGCCCTGATGTAAATGATGATGCAGGGGAGGAACTCATTCATCGGTGCGACGTCATCACCTCGGCTAGCATGGCAGGTTCATTCAAGACCATTCTCGACTCAACTAATAACATCATTACAAGCAACCCAACGGTCCAGGAGCAGTTTGATCTCCCCTATCTTGTTCATCGTGACCCTACTGACTGGCGCGGGGATGACGGAAGCCTCGCCTTGTGCAAGTTGATGCCGCTTGATAATGATACGTGTGATGTTAAGATGCCATCGCTTGAGGGCAAGGCTTGGGCAGGCGCAAATGAAGATTGGGTTGTTTATATTGGGTACTACTGTGAGTGGGAACTTGTGAATGTGTACACTCGTCACCGGGTTCCACTTCCAAAAATCTCAGACTACCCAGAGGTTGAGCACACAGATGATCTACGTGAGTTCAAATACGATCATGGTGACTGTCGTCTACGGAAGATAGCAATTTGTTGAGTTCCCAACCGCTCTTGGGATTATACGAACTATGAAGTTGTTGCTATCTTCGACAAGCTTGTTACCTTCCTTACTTCCACGCCTCGATGGATATTGCTCAAAAACCAATTTCTGTAAAGGGATGAGTACTGTGATGCAATTAAATACAAGGATCTTGTGTTTGCTGCCACCACTCGTGGCACTGTTTTTGCATGGAATCATCATGCTTTTGGTACGTTTGTCTTCCATCGCAATTATAATTGTTTCATCCACATGCATGCGGGTTAGCTAGTTTCCCTTTACTAATTAATTACCTTCTTGTGTTTCCAAGGTCCTCTGAACATTCCACCACCTATACTTGAAAATTTTTATAACCAAGGGGGAGATGACGATGCTGATGATCATGAGCATGAGGACGTGCAGGACACATATACTCAGTGGCGCCTGGAAACTTATTCCGATGGATCACCTCTTCTTGTCTGTATATAGGGCACTGCTGATGTTACTAAGGAAGCAGGTGTTGTCTCGCATGGTCGCACTCTCCGGACCTATTCCAACATCCATTGCAGGGTATTCAGGATGGATACTAGTGTACTAGCGCCAACACCTTCTCCCTGGTTCAGTATTGAAAGTCTTGGAGGAAACTCGCTCTTCCTTGGAAAAAACTATCCAATGATGGTGAAAGGCGATCCAGCTGCTGTTGACACAATGTTACTACCATTTATGAGAAGCAACTGTATCTATACCTCAGTCATTTCTCTGCTTCCCAACCATCGCACTATGGGTCCTGACATAGCCCGCTTCAGCCTGGATGATCAGTCTTGCGTTGGTCTCGAGATTAACAGTAGCTGGGCCTTCCCAGAGAATCACTTCTGGTTCAAAGCAAGTGTTTCCAACACCGAGGATTGGTTGAGCTGAAGTTCATTTCATTGCTTGTTATTTGTTGTGTCATGAAAACTTTAGTATTTACTAGAATGTATCGTCGTTGTCGTTGTGGGGTCATGACCTGTTATATGTAATAACATGATATGTCTGTGATAAACTTACTAAATTTATGAATGGCTTTCGAGTCGCTTCTCTGAGTGGGTGCTGCGACGAGGCAAAAAAATATTTTCCGAATACATAATTGTACGTGCATCACAACAAGTTATCGGATGAGTCCAATCAACAATAGTACTACTACTATTTGTACTTGCTTCACATGCTTCGCGCATCAGGCGGGTGTTTTTACTATAGCTGCGAATCCCATCATCCTAGGTCCTCGGATGGGTCTAGTAGAAATTACATTCTAATGTTTGAGTTCAAACTTTCAAAACCGCTGCACTATCTCTACGTCTACATATACGTAATACAACAAGTTTTAAACTTGAGACCAGCCACCCACCCTCACAAAGAACACTTTTTAACCTAGCATAGACTCCAGGAAATTTCGCCACGGCGTGAGGTGGGCCATATGTTAATGTGTTTGCTGTACGTAACCAGCACCTCGAATCCTCAATATATAGTACAGTAGGGTGGCATGGGCCAGAACAAGAATTCACGTCCAGGAGTACGTCACACGCCACCAGCACGACTTCCATCTGACACCATATTTCTTGGAGTCCGTGCTACATCTATCTCTTCAACCTCGTCGTTTCTCTAACTTAGCCATCACGCGGCGGGCGAGGTGGGGGTTTGCCGATAGTCAGTTTCCTCAACTGCGGTCCCACTTGTAAGGCCAACTCCAACTCACGACCCCAAACGGACCTTCGTTTTGCCCGGATTTTGTCCGTTTGGGTAGGGCAATGGGGTCGTGTCCGAGCAATTTCTCGAATGCGGTGGCCGTGCGCCCAATGCGCGGATGCATCCCGACCGCATACATTTTTCTTTGCAAACACATGTCTTTTTTTCATCATTGGACCTGTTTGGATCCATCGGTTAGAGTTAGTTTGGGCAATTTGGACTTAACTAACCCAAAAATATCCAAACAGGAGGGTTAGTTTGGGTTAGATGCATCTAACCCACCCCAAAAAACTAACAACCCAAGACGTGCTTATTTGGGTTAGTTCTTCTCGGGACCACTAAAAAACATCTTTTTCTCTCGCTCTTCCTGCAGCAGATCCCTCCCCACTTTCACGAAGCTTCTCGTCCTCTCCCTCCCTCCCTCTCGCACCACCTGTGAAGGCGCCTTGCCGTATCCGCGCTCCATCTAACCCTGCCATCCAAACAACTCTTTGGTTAGAGTTAGTTCAGGGTTAGAATCTAAATCTAACCGCTAACTGAGTTAGATTATCCAAACAGGACCATTGATTTTTGGTACATGGAAATACATCGCCAAAATTTGACTAGAAAATTAAGACCAAAGAAAACAAGAACCACGAGAATACATTTTAGAAGATATCCAACTTCCATAACTGCTCCTGTAAGTTGGATTGGTGCCTTCTCGATGCATTCATTATTGATCTGCGGAGGCTCGATCTTGCGTGCTTCTTTCTTCTTCGAGTGTAAAGAAGTAGGCGTTGATTCCTTGCATCTAGTCTCATGTCTAGCCTCTATTCTATCAACAAGTGCACTAGTCTCATCTATAGCCTCTATGCTAGCTAAAAGTGCTAGAACATCTACTAAATTGCGCTCTATCAATATATCGATGTACTCTTCTTCCCAATACCAAAACTTGCATCCCTTCTACACAATAAAATTTTAAGTTAGCACAACTAGTCTAATGCGAGAGCACAACCGAAGCTAAAGTAGCACATACCCCATCGGTTGAGCACTTGATGAAGACCCATCCGGGATGTTCCGGCGTTGTAGACACGCGACGCAAGACCTTCTTTGGGCGGTCATCGCACGTAATGAGTGGCAATGGTGTGCCACCGAGCTTTTGGTCCAGCATCGAGCCCGGCCGGCCGCCATTCATGTATCTGTCGACGGACCGCCGACGGTGTAGATCCGAGTGGCTAGAGGAGGAGTCAGTACCTGCATGCGGCCTTGCGGCCTTGCCGGGGCCTTCCAGCCCGGTGCCCGGCCAGTCCATGGCATGGCACGGCCTCCCACAGCCGGGCGAGCTCAAGCCCGACCGGTTTCGCTCCAAATCCGGCTACCGGGTGCGCAAAACACGTAGCCGTGGTTGGGTAGCTCCGGGGCGTCGAGGGAAAGGGGGCTGAGCGAGCGCGTGTCCGAGCTGCGCGCACTGGAGTTGGCCTAGCAGAGTGGCGGACCAACCGTGTGGGGGTGCGAAGTGGCTTCGCTCGTGTGGGGGATGGAAGCCATCCAGCTCGGGTGCTAGGTCCGTCAGGACGGCCTTGTCATCAGTGTTTGACCTCTATGGCAACCGTCCGCTCCCCACTAGCCTCTTCGTTGACATGTGGTCCCGTTCCAACATGTCAGTGAAATGACGGCGAGTCCTTTTGTACAATTTTCTAACGGACATCTATGTAGGCCGGGGCGCCTCTTCGTGTACCGTGGCAACCATCCACTGACTCTTCACCTTTCGCTCTCGATTTGGAACTGTTGTCGCACGCTCTTCCTCCCTCCTCCATTTGCCTTCTGCCATTGTTCGATTGTCTTCTCCATGGAGGGAACAGACCATAAACGGCCCCGTTATTCTTGCCCCGATCTGAATGATGATGTGGTTGAGGAAATCATTGATCGGTGCGGCGTCATCACCTCGGCTAGCATGGCAAGTTCATTCAAGACCATTCTTGATTCAACTAATAACATTATTACAAGGAACCCAAGGGTCCAGGAGCGGTTTGATCTCCCCTATCTTCTTCGCCTGACCCTGCTGACTAGCGCGCGTACAACAGAGGCCTCGCCTTGCGCAAGTTGATGCCGCTTGATAATGATATGTGTGATGTTAATATGCCATCGCTTGAGGGTAAGGCATGGGCAGGCGCAAATGGATATTGGGATGTTCATATTGGGTACAACTATGAGTGGGAACTTGTGAATGTGTACACTCGTCGCCGGGTTCCACTTCCAAAAATCTCAGACTGCCCAGAGGTTGAGCACACCGGTATTCTACATATGTTCAACTACGATCATGGTGACTGTCGTCTACAAAAGATAGCAATTTTTTGAGTTCCCAACCACTCATGGGGTTATAGGAATGCTTGTGTTGTCACTATCTTTGACAAGCTTGTTGCCATCCTTCATGGTCCGACTCGATGGATATTGCTCAAAAATCAGTTTCTATACACGGATGAGTACTGTGATGCAATTAAATACGAGGGTCTTGTGTTTGCTACCACCACCCATGGCACTGTTTTTGCATGGAATCCTTATGCTTTCGGTACATTTGTCTTCCACTGTAATTATAATTGTTCCATCCACATGCATGCGGATCGGCTAGTTTCCCTTTACTAATTAACCTTCTTATCTTTCCAAGGTCCTGTGAACATTCCACCACCTATATTTGAAAAAAAATTATAACTGAAAGGATCGATATGGTTGACTAGAGGGGGGGTGAATAGGCAACTAACAATTTTTAGCTTTTCTTTAACAATTTAAACTTTGCATCAAAGTAGGTTGTCTAGATATGCAACTAGGTGAGCAACCTATATGATGCAACAAAGATTGGAACACAAGCAAGCAAGAGATATATCACAAATAAGCTTGCTCAAGTAAAGGCACGAGATAACCAAGAGTGGAGCCAGTGGAGACGAGGATGTGTTACCGAAGTTCCTTCCCTTTGAGGGGAAGTACGTCTCCGTTGGAGCGGTGTGGAGGCACAATGCTCCCCAAGAAGCCACTAGGGCCACCGTATCTCCTCACGCCCTCACACAATGCGAGATGTCGTGATTCCACTATTGGTGCCCTTGGAGGCGGCGACCGAACCTTTACAAACAAGGTTGGGGCAATCTCCACAACTCGATTGGAGGCTCCCAACGACACCATGAAGCTTCACCACAATGGACTATGGCTCCGCGGTGACCTCAACCATCTAGGGTGCTCAAACACCCAAGAGTAACAAGATCCGCAAGGGATTAGTGGGGGAATCAATTTTCTCTTGGTGGAAGTGTAGATCAGGGCCTTCTCAACCACTCCCGAGCAAATCAACAAGTTTGATTGGCTAGGGAGTGAGATCGGGCGAAAATGGAGCTTAGAGCAACAATGGAGCTTAGGGTTGAAAGAGATGGTCAACTCGATGAAGAAGACACACCTTTTATAGCTTAGGACAAAGATCCAACCGTTATCCACCTACCAGCCCACGACCAGCGGTACTACCGCACAAGACCAGCGGTACTACCGCAGGTCCACGCGGTACTTCCGCTTGCTGACAAGCGGTACTACCGCAAGGCCACGCGGTACTACCGTGCAGGCCCGCGGTACTACTGCAGCACCAGCAGCAGCTAGGGCAGACCTATAGCACAAGAGCTTAGGGCGGAACTGCCGCGGGTGCGGTACTACCGCTCCCCCTTGCGGTACTACCGCAAGGCAGGAAACCCCTAGCCTGGGAAGAGCGCGGATAAATGTACATCCGTGCCTACTTCCGCTGGTAAACGGAAGAAGCAAAAACCCATCACAGTACTACCGCAGAGGAGCGGTACTACTTCCTGGCAGCTGATCCAGGCCGCGCACGGTACTACCGCGCAAGGAATGCGGTACTACCGCAGTGGCATGGATGTAAAAAATTACATCCGCCCCTACTACCACGAAGGAGCGGTACTTGGCCTGGGGGCCACGGTACTGCGGCTCCAGAGGAGCGGTACTACCGTGGGCACCAGCGGTACTACCGCTCAACAATGAGCAGTACTACCGCAAGCCCACCAACAGCAGTCAGGACAGGGGAAAAGAGGATCAACGGAGGATGCTCCAAAGTGCAGGGGAAAGGAGGGGACAAGGAAGAAAACATGTGCGTGATGATTCCACCCAAACCTTTCCGACGCGGACCCCCTCTTAATAGTACGGCTTTCCTACGACTCAAATCCACCAAAAAGAAATGTAGAAAAGACGCCGTCTTCAACAGTCTTCGAGGGGCACCAAACCGTCTAGTGCCTAGCGATGAAACGTCTAGGATACTCAAGGCACACAATTAGTCCACAAACACATTGTCATCAATCACCAAAACACCTTTGGGATACATATGCCCTTACAATCTCCCCCTTTTTGTGGATTGATGACAATACGGGATTTGCACAAGGGAAATAATATTAAGCAAACGCAAACCCCTCCTCTCTAGAATATAGACGGGTTCACCCTAGATGTGTGCCAACTAGATGGGTGCTTTGGACTGCACGGCACACATACTAGGATCAAAGCTCCCCCTATATTATAGAGACAAGGCATATCTTGCAATAGTAAGGTTAACACTAGACAAGATAGCACCAACATAAGTTAACTAAGATAGAATAGAGTGCATATGTCTTACACCATTTGAAGGATAAGTCTCAAAGGCACAAACCAAACATAAGCAAACGAGGTCCAAACGACAAAGCAAACACACCAAACACGATGCACGACTCACAAACACGCAAATCCCTACACTCTCTCCCCCTTTGGCATCGAGACGCCAAAAAGGCAGAGAGGACACCTACACACAAGGGGTGGCTCAGGAAGAGAAATCATCCCACTGCTCCTCGTGCTCCTCGTCAGACTCGGCGGCAGGGACGGTCTCCTCGATGTCCTCCTCAGAGCTAGTCCACTTTTAACCTTGCTTCGCCATCCATGCAGCCTCTGGCGTGATGGCATCCTCAGAACCGCCAGAGACATCCTCTCCAAAGAGCCCCATGACCTTCTTGTCGCGGCGGCGACTCTCCTTGGATGCCACGTGATTCCTATACTGCCCCTTCTCCTGCATGCATAAGAGAGTCTTCATCTTGTCCTTCAACTTCTTGGCCCACGACGGCTCAGAGGAAGGTGGGGAAGGCCTAGCAGCACGGTCCTCAGCAGCAGTCTCTGCACCAGCCTCCTCCTCACCAACAGCCCTCCTAGCAGTAGACGCCTCAGCATGGGTAGTAGTGTTGGCCCAGTTGGGCTTGACGCGGAGACTGATGGACTCATGCCGAATCCAGTCTGGAGCAAGGAACTCATCACCAGGGTACATCTTCTCCCAAGTCGTGGAGGTCAACAGAAACAGGTACAGTCCATAGATAGGTACCTCGCGGGTGAATACCGCAAACTGAAGCTCACAACACATGATGTGTGAGACATCAAGTGGCTGAGTCTGAGACGAACATGCCTCCGTGCACAGGAGCATCATGTCCACCAGATAGGAACGAACCTTGTCCTTGTCGCCAATGCGTGGGAATAGAGTGTTGCGGAAGATGCGATGCATGATATCCAGAAAAGAGTTCAGCACCCAAGTCGACTTGCCACTGGGAAGCACCTTCTCAACATAGTACGGCTGGAGCAAGTTCTTGTTAGCAGACTCAGAGTTGGCGTGGGGGCGAACACCAATGGGAGTGTGAAGCCCGTCATCAGGAACGTGAAGCAGATCCATGAACTCCTTCCAGGTAGCAGACAACTGACGGCCATTGGTCATCTAGGTCATCCTCCGCTCATCCCCGGGGTGAAAGTAAACTGAGGCAAAGAACTGACAGATAAGCTCAGGGTCATAGTCAAGGTGGAAGGAGATCACAGGATCAATAGCGAACTGCTCCACCAAGTCCAGAGCTTCTCCAAAATAGTCACGAAACTTGTCCTTCCTCATGTGATTCATGTCTATCCACTTGACATCCACGAAGGTATTCTGCTTGTTCTTGATCACATCCAGATAAATGAGAGCCTGCTGCTTGGTCCAAAACAACTCAGTGCCTCTGAGGACAGCACGAGGATTCACATAAGGGTTGATCTTCCGGCGTTCGACGTACTCATTAAGGGGAATCTCGTCCATGCCCTTAGCAAGTTCCTTTTGCTTGCTGGCAGTGGTCTTGACATTGCGCTTGGGGGCACTGGAGCCCTCTGGTGCTTCATCTTGAGGATTGCGCAGTCGCTTGGAGCCAGTGTCACGACTAGGATTGGAACGGCAAGAGCCACCACCTAAGACATAAGAGAAAGCACACACAAAGAGCGAGAAGAATCAATGCAAAGACCACGGCAAAAGCAAGGGAAACAAGTAGAAATCATACGGGATAGATGCCACAAGGAAGATGAGACAACAACGGTAGTGCTGCCCGGTCATGCGGTACTAAAATTTTAGTACCGCTCCTAGTCGCGGTAGTACCTTGTCCTCACGCAGTACTACCGTGGCTTGGAGCGGTAGTAAGATTTTAGTGCTGCAGAATGTGCGGTAGTACCGCATCGAACGAGCGGTAGTACCGCATCAGAGGCACGGTAGTACCGCACCGCGTCAGATCCGAGCCTACTTTTGAATCTGAGAATACGCATGAAACCATGGCAGAACTACGGTTGATCACATCTACCACGGGACAATATATCAAGTAAAACGTCTACGCAACACTACTCTCCTACAACCTTCTCTTGCAGAGATTTGTCCTAAAATCTCAAGAACACAAGCATCTCCCCAAAAACCTAGAGACAAGAGAACCAACAAGAAAGAGAGGGATTTGGGGAAAAACCTTGGTCCATGGCAAGAGGAAGTGGTGGGGAACGATCCCACCGGTCGGAATCAAAAGAGAGCAGCGGGAGACAGAGATCCGGCGAGGGACTCCGGCCCCATTCTTGAGCGAGAGAGAGAGAGAGAGAGAGAGACGAAGTGGGGAAACTGACGAATGGGTATGGGGAAGTTAGAACCCCCCATTCCCATTCTTATCTGCACGCGCCTCCGACAGAGCGGTAGTACCGCGTATCATTGCGGTAGTACCGCTTGGGCGGAAGGACCGTACAAAGCGGTAGTACCGCTCCCCCAGGCGGTAGTACTGCGCTGGTCCGGTAGTACCATATACTCCACGCACGGTAGTACCGTGGCAAGCCGCGGTAGTACCGTGAGCTCAAGAAGAAGCACATTTCCAACACAAGAGAAAGAGTGATCTTCGCACGGAAACTTCAAATGAACACCACACCACCCAACAAGCTCAAACACGAGGAGAAGAAGGGGCAAAATGACAACAAGAGACAACCACGAGACACAACCTCTCCAATGAGAGGGCAGTAGCCGGAGCCACCTATGTTTGAGTCAATTGGTATGGCACCGCAAAGAATTATCCTTGGGCCCATGACCAAAACTCGTCTTTGAAGCACAAGTACCATCAAACATGGCTAGTGTGAAAGACTTGATCAATTTATGATGCATAATGGGGGGAGGGAGAGTTCATTGAGAGAACAACACTCCCCCCATGTCCATGCCTACATCTAAACAAGACAACAAGTTGAGTATGGTGGGGTGTGCAAGTGTTCAAGCAACATTGTTCGAATCAATGATATTTAGCTAATGCCTTAACTCGCGAAATCTTGCTTCATCCAACGGCTTCGTGAAAATATCTGCAAGGTTATCATGAGTGTTGACGTAGTTGAGCTCGATCTCCCCTCGCCTAATGTGATCCCGGATGAAGTGATACCGAATCTCAATATGCTTTGTCTTGAAGTGTTGCACCGGGTTGAGAGAAATCTTGATGGCACTTTCATTGTCACACCAAAGAGGCACTTTGTCACAAATGACACTGTAATCCTTCAAAGTTTGCCTCATCTATAAGAGTTGTGCACAACAACTACCGGCCGCTACATACTCCGCTTCGATGAATGAGAGAGACACACAACTTTACTTTTTGGAAGACCAACTTACCAAAGAGCAACCAAGGAATTGGCACCCTCCGGAAGTGGACTTCCTATCCACTTTGTCTCCCGCCCAATCGGAATCCGAATACCCTACAAGCTTGAAGTTTGCTCCTCTTGGGTACCATAAGCCAAAGTTTGGGGTATGAGCCAAATATTGGAAGATTCGTTTGACCGCCACATAGTGACTTTCCTTAGGTGCGGCTTGAAACCATGCACAAATTCCCACACTCAACATGATATCCGGTCTAGATGCACAAAGGTAAAGCAAGGAGCCAATCATGGAGCGATATACCTTTTGATCCACCGCTTTACCATTGGGATCTATGTCAAGTTGTGCAACGCCCACGATGCGGCTATATCTCCCACGTGTCGAAGCACGACTTAGAGGCATAACTGCATTGTAAGCAATGTCGCAAGAGGGGTAATCATTACACAACCCATGTATTGAATAAGGAAAGAGATACATAGTTGGCTTACAATCACCACTTCACACAATACATGAATAAAGCATTACAACATCTAGATACAATCAAGGTCCGACTACGGAACCAAAATAAAAGAAGACTACCCCTAATGCTATAGATCCCTGATTGCCCCAACTGGGCTCCACTACTGATCAACTGGAAACGAAACAACACAACAAACAAGGTCTTCATCGAGCTCCTCCTTGAGCTCGGTTGCGTCACCTGCATGGTATCATCGGCACCTGTAAGCTGGTTTTGGAAGTAATCTGTGAGCCACGGGGACTCAGCAATCTCACACCCTCGCGATCAAGACTATTTAAGCTTATGGGTAGGGAAAAGGTATGTGAGGTGGAGCTGCAGCAAGCACTAGCATATATGGTGGCTAATATACGCAAAAGAGAGCGAGAAGAGAAGGCAACGCACAGTCGAGAAACTATGATCAAGAAGTGATCCTAAAACAACCTACGCCAAGCATAACTCCAACACCGTGTTCACTTCCCGAACTCCGCTGGAAAGAGACCATCATGGTTACACACGCGGTTGATGCATTTTAATTAAGATAAGTTTCAGGTTTTCTACAACCGAACATTAACAAATTCCCATCTGCCCATAACCGCGGGCACGTCTTTCGAAAGATCATATCCCTGCAGGGGTATCCCAACTTAGCCCATCACAAGCTCTCACGGTCAACGAAGGATATTCCTTCTCCCAAGACAATCCGATCAGACTCGGCATCCTGGTTACAAGACATCCTTGACAATGGTAAAACAAGTCCAGCAACACCACCCGAATATGCCGACAAATCCCGATAGGAGCTGCACATATCTCATTCTCAGGGCACATCGGATAAGCAATCCGTACAACTAAAACCAGCCCTCGAGTTTCCCCGAGGTGGCGCTGCAAGGGGCTCTAGTTTGGACCAACACTCAGAGGATCACTGGCCCGGGGGGTTTAATAAAGATGACCCTTGAGTCCGCGGAACCCAAGGGAAAAAGAGGCTAGGTGGCGAATGGTAAAACCAATGTTGGGCATTGCTGGAGGAGTTTTATTCAAGGCGAACTGTCAAGGGGTTCCCATTATAACCCAACCGTGTAAGGAACGCAAAATCTGGGAACATAACACCGATATGACAGAAACTAGGGCGGCAAGAGTGGAACAAAACACCAGGCATAAGGCCGAGCCTTCCACCCTTTACCAAGTATATAGATGCATTAATATAAATAAGAGATATTGTGATATCCCAACAAAATATCCATGTTCCAACAAGGAACAAACTCCAATCTTCACCTGCAACTAACAACGCTATAAGAGGGGCTGAGCAAAGCGGTAACATAGCCAAACAACGGTTTGCTAGGAAAACGTGGGTTAGAGGCTTGGCTTAGCAATATGGGAGGCATGATAAGCAAGTGGTAGGTATCGTAGCATAGGCATAGCAAAAGAGCGAGCATCTAGCAAGCAAAGATAGAAGTGATTTCGAGGGTATGGTCATCTTGCCTGAAATCTCGCAAGGAAGAAGAACGAGTCCATGAAGAAGACAAACAGACGTAGTCGAACAGAACCTCACAAACGCGACATTATTGGAACTAACCCGAAGAGGCAACACCGGAAAGAAGCAAACAACATAGTAAACAACCATCACATAAACATGTCATGATGCACAACCAGGTCTGATGCATGTCCGGTTTAAAGAGGCAAGGCATGGCAATATGCACAAACAATCCTACAAATTAAGTGGAGCTCAATATGCAACTCCGTTGCATATTGACGAAACACCACGTGACTTATTTAGTTCTCTCTCGTTTAGGTACCCAACAATATCAAATGTTGTTAAACATGGCAAGAGGTGGAGCATAGTAGAACTATTTAACTAGGCAAGTTTAAATGAGGCCGGAAACAACAAGCAATAAGTCTGGAAAATCCTCATGCATATTTTAGGTTTGGTACTATTCTGCCCTAAACCATATTTTAGAGTTATTAAACATGCGAAGAAAGTGAACCATGTAAACTAGGCATTTTTCTACCCCATTTACATATAAAGTTTGTTAAGTTTGGAGCTACGGTTATTAAGTTATGAATTCAACCATTTTAACATGACCTATGTGCAAAAAAATAATGCAAACAACAAGTTTAAATATTTTAACATGGATGAAAATTGGATATTGTGAAACTAGATAAAATTCTAAACATTTTACATGTATTGTTTGTTTAATTTGGATGCATGCATATTTGGTTATTAACAATACAAAACAGTGGCATTACCTGTAAATATGCATGCACTGGAAAATGCTAAAATCACAGAGCAGAAAAAAAACATGTACGGGCCGGATTGCAGCGCAGTGGCTCAAAAGAGAATGAGGCCTAAGTGGCTGTGTGCAAAAGAAATGGAAAACAGGGTCAACTGGGATTCGAACCCACGACGTCTTGTGTGAATGCCAGCTGTGCTAGCCAACTCGACTGTGTCTAAGGTCATGAAAGGAATGAGGATGCAATGCTACTTGAGCGGAAGAAGGTCGAGCTTTTGGAGCCATGGCTCACGGTGATGCTCGACGGCGACGCAAGCGAGCAAAGCAGCTGGCATCGACGCTACAGGACAACAGCGGGCGTGCGGAAACCTGTGTGGGTGTGGTTGCGCAAGCGGTTGAGCAACGGCATGAGCAAGGGCTCAAGAACAAGCTCAGGTTGGAGCTCGTCTCAGCCACGGCAGCGAGGCAGTGGTAGTGTGCAGCAGGTGTGCGCAAACATGCTAGGGTGCGTGTGTAAAGAAAACCGAGGAGGCAGAACCACCTCACTGGACTTGCCTTTCTGACGTGCTCGGGAAGCAAAGGGCGGCCATGTCAAGGAGCGGCCGGAGCTGCTGCTCCCTGGATGGAGCATACAGGAGATGGGTTGCGATGCGTGGGAGCATGTGAGCGAGCGGCTGCTTCTTGCCGGAGTCGGGTGCGTGCGCGCGCTCGGGCACGAGCTGGAGCTCGACTCGGGGCAGAGAGCTACGGCGAACAAGAAGCTGGGCAGGCCCTGGTGCAGCGCGCGAGCTGCAGACGAGGCGCTGCGGGATGGTCGCGTGCAGGAGACTGGCTCGAGCACGAGCTTGAGCTCGTCCCGGGCATGACGGTGAGGCAAGACGCAGCAGGGCCACAGGCTTGCAGTCGAGCGCGGCCATGCACATGTGCATGGAGGTGTGCCCGCGAAGGTGCAGCAAAGGGGCGGTGTGTGTGCAGAGGACGCGCGGCAAGGAGAAGCAGGGCAAGCAGGGAGTGGCACGACATGGCAGCGTGTGCGAGAGAAGATTCAGAGCGGGGGCGACGCGCGAGGAACCACGGCGACTACTACAACTACACAACAAAATTCAGAACTCGTCGGAGCACCGAGAACACGAAGCTGGCATGGATCTAGAGACGACTCCACGATCAAATCGCTAAGGAAAAGATTAGGGTTGGAGTTGGGTATACCTAGTATACCTGTGACATAAGTATGCGGCCGGGGACGCATAATATCGACGGAGAGGAGGCGAGGAACTCCGGTGAACTTGCTGTCCGTGAAGAAGACGAAGCAGGGGAAGAAGACGTAGTAGAGGAAGAGATCGCGATGCCCTTGGGCCCTTCTGGCTCCTGGTCTTGCTTGTAGTGGAAGTAGACGACGTAGGAGAGTCGAATCCGAGCGAAGAAGACGACGAGGAGCCTCGCAACCGACGGCGGAGCATGCTCGGTGGTCCTCTGCTAGTCTGCTCCTCTGTCTCTTGAGGAAGAAGAATACATAGAGGGAAGGAAAGGAGTGGCGGCGGCAAGAGAGGGAAGAGGAAACCCTAAGGCACGAGGCTGCTGGCTTTATAGGAGGGGGCTAGACGGCGCGACCTCGGCATCCGTGAAGGAGCTCACGGCACGACTGCGAGCTCTGTATCTAAATCAGAGACGGCGAGCAGAACGGGGCAGGTGGCTGTGAACAGGGTTTGGGCCAGCTAGAAGAGTCCCAGGTGGGCTGCGGGCTGGGCTGTGGTGGTGTTGGACTGTGCTACGCTGGGGCTGCTGCTGCTGGTGTTGCTTCTATCTCTTTTCTTTTTTTCAAACAAAAATAAAAGGGCAAAAGAACAGAGGGATTGGAGGGGAGTTGAAGCTGGAAGAAAACTAATATGATCTCCTGGAGATATGCACCATTTTATAAAATTGGTTTGGGCATTTTTTAGAGGTAGAAAAAAATAAAACAAGTTTGAATAAAATTCAAACTTGAGGCATTTTGAACCTAACCAAAACAACTCCCAAAAGGCTGAATCTTGACAGAGAGGTATAAGGCATGGTGCATGATTCATTGACAAAGATCGAACATTAATGGAGAGGGGAGAAATGGCACTGCATCAAGGAAGGAATAAGAAGTAATGGGGAGGTGATGATGCATGGGTCAAATGCATAGCCAAGCAACATTTCAAACATGATGCAAGCACAACGAGATGAATACCACAATGCACATGATGAATGCAAAATGACAAGAGGCACAAATGCAATGTGACAATGGTGAGCATGTCAATGCAATATAACTAAAAGATGACCATGATGGAAGAAACAAAATATGACAAAGGCACCATCAAGATCATGACAACAAACAATTGGAACACCCAACCTCGACGAAATAAAAGGAAGGTAACTAGAGCATCGGTCTCGGGGCGTTACAAGTTGGCACTTGGTGGGCATTGGAGTGGAAGCCGGCTTGACATCACTTAGCTTGAATCTCTTGAGCATGTCTTGAGTGTATTTGACTTGGTTGATGAAGGTTCCTTCTCTTCTTTACTTCACTTCGAATCCTAGAAAGAACTTCAACTCTCCCATGGAAGACATCTCGAACTTTGAGGTCATGAGAGCGGCAAATTCCTCATTGAAAGCTTTTGTTAGGGGAACCAAAGATAATATCATCAACATATAATTGGCACACAAACTACTCCCCTTTGACCTTCTTAGTAAAAAGAGTGGGGTCGATTAGCCCAATTTCAAAACCACGGTCTTGCAGCAACTCGGTAAGGTGGTCATACCACGCACGTGGGGCTTGTTTAAGGCCATAGAGTGCCTTATCAAGTTGATACACATGATCGGGAAAGTAGGGATCCTCGAACCCGGGGGGTTGCTTGACATAAACCAATTCATTAATAGGACCATTAAGAAAAGCACTCTTCACATCCATTTGTTGTAACTTAAAGTTATGATGAGAAGCATATGCAATCAACATGCGAATGGATTCAAGACGAGCAATGCGAGCAAAGGTTTCACCGTAGTTAATACCCTTGTGCTACCAAGCGAGCCTTGTTGCGAATGATAATCCCATGAGCATCTTGCTTGTTCTTAAATATTCACTTGGTTCCAATGACATTGTGGTTCACCGTCGGCCTTGGCACCAATCTCCACACGTTGTTGCGCTCGAAGTTGTTGAGTTCTTCATGCATGGCATTGAGCCAATCCGGATCTTCGAGCGCCTCATAGACCTTTTGGGGCTCAACACAAGAGACAAACGTGTGATGTTCACAATAGTTTGCTAATTGTCTACGAGTGCTTACCCCCTTTCTTAAGATTCCAAACACATTTGTCATGATATGATCCTTGGTGGAGAGCTTGGAAGCAACCTTGGCGGCACGACGCTCCAATTCCTCCTCGGGGGTGAGACGAGGAGTGGTCACTTGATCATCTTGAGCGTCGTCTTGAGCTTGTTCTCATTCTTGAACTTGCTCGAAGGAGTGAACTTGACCTTGGGCATCACTTGGTGTGTCAACACCGTCTTGATCATGATCTTGCCCTTGGTCTTGTTCTTGAGGATGAGGGCCTTCACGTTGTTCTTCGGAAGCGTGTGGGCCTTGGGTTGGTGATGGCTCCACTTGAGTGGAGCATTGTCCTTCTCCTTCGGCCACAAGGGGTTTCTCAATGGGTAGGATAAAACCAACACCCATTCTTCTTATGGCTTGAGGAGGAATTTCATCACCCACACCCCAAGTGCCACTTTGCTCCACTTGGGAGCCATTATTCTCATCAAACTCCACGTTACACGTCTCCTCAATAAGTCATGTGGATTTATTGAGGACACGGTAAGCATGAGAGTTTGTAGCATAACCAACAAATATGCCCTCATAAGCTCTAGCCTCAAATTTAGACAACCGAACACTTTTCTTGAGAATGAAACACTTACACCTGAACACCCGAAAGTACTTAAGGTTGGGCTTGTTACCGGTGAGTATCTCATATGGAGTCTTGTTCAAGCCCTTGCGGAGGTAGAGCCGATTGGATGCATGACACGCGGTGTTGATGGCTTCGGCCCAAAAGTTGTATGGAGACTTGAACTCCGCCATCATGGTCCTTGCCGCATCCATCAACGTCCGGTTCTTCCTCTCCGCAACACCGTTTTGTTGAGGGGTGTAAGGTGCGGAATATTTATGCTTGATCCCCTCATCACTAAGAAACTCATCCAAGGTGTAGTTCTTGAACTCGGTGCTGTTGTCACTTCTTATTGTCAAGATATTTGCGTTGTGTTGACGTTGTGCTTCATTTGCAAAGTCAATGACGGTTTGTTGGGTCTCGCTCTTCCTCTTGAAGAAATACACCCAGGTGTATCTTGAGTAGTCATCCACAATCACCAAGAAATACTTCCTACCCCCAAGACTATCAAAGGATGGAGGTCCAAAGAGATCCAAGTGAAGGAGATCCAAAGGCCTCTTTGAGTAAATGATAGTCGTGGGAGGGTGAGCCTTCTCATGTAGCTTTCCTTTGATACAAGCACTGCAAGCACGATCTTTAGCAAAACTAACATTCGTTAGTCCATGGACATGGTCCCCCTTGAGAAGACTTTGCAAAGATCTCATATTGACATGGGCTAAACGTCGATGCCAAAGCCATCCCACATCAACTTTAGCCATTAGGCATGTCGCGGTCTTAGTGGGTCGCTCCGAAAAGTTAATCACATATAGACCGTTCTTGACATGCCCAACAAAGGCTACTTTAAGAGTCTTGCTCCACAAGAGGGCCACGGTATCAATATCAAAGAAAGTGGCAAAGCCCATGATTGCAAGTTGACGAACGGAAAGTAAATTGTATGCAAGGGACTCAACAAGCATGACCTTCTCGATCGTGAGATCATGAGAGATGACTACCTTGCCAAGTCTCAATACCTTAGAAGATGAGGCGTCACCCCACTCGACATTGCTGGGCATAGATGGAATCTTGTGCACGTCCACCACCAAGTCCTTGCTTCCGGTCATATGATTTGTAGCTCCGCTATTGAGCAACCATGATCCCCCATCGGAAGCAAACACCTACAAGAGATCAATGCTTGGTTTTAGGTACCCATTTTGTAATGGGTCCTTTGATGTTAGTAACAAGGGTCTTTGGAACCCAATTATACCATTCAATGTACTCATGAGGAGAACCAACAAATTTGGCATAGACATGCCCATCACTAGCACGACATAACACATAAGAAGGATTAAAGTCGCCGGCTTTGATGGGAGGAGTGGCATTACCCTTTTTGACACCGCCACCCTTCGCATTGTTCTTATTCTCCTTGGAAGCATTCTCTCCCTCCTTCACAAAGGTTTGCATGAGAGGAGGAGGTCGTTTGGCCTTGTCATTCTTCTTCTTGTTCTTGGACTTGGGCACGTACCCAATCCCTTCCTTGGCCACAACTCCCTTTTGGTTGGTCAAGAGGTCGTTGAGGTTCTTCTCGCCTTGTATGCAAGACACAAGACCTTTCTCAAGTTGCACCTTTAGCTTAGCGTTCTCCTCAACAAGATCCACATGCTCACAACACGGGTTAGTAGCATTTGCATTATCAACTAACATCATACGAGGAAAAGTGGCTTTTTCCTTGGTTAACTTTACTTGAAGTTGATCATGAGACTCTTTGAGGCTAGCATGAGCACCCTTCAAGACTTTGTGAGCCTTGTCAAGTAGATCAAACTCCTCTTTGAGTCTAGCAAGATCAACCTCAAGTTCGGCCTTCTCGAAGTTCAGCACACGAGAAACAATGAGAACATGATCAAAATCTTTCTTTAACTTAGCATGATCAACGTTGTGTGACTCCTCAAGAGCCAAACAAAGACCACGCTCTTCCTCAAGAGCATTGGAAAGATCCGAGATCTCATCGGCATAGTCACGACTATGCCCTTCCATCTTAGAGATGGTATCTTCGTGAGCCTCGATCATGTCATTGGCTTCACCAAGTTGTTCCAAGAGAGCAACAAAGTGCTTCTTGGATTTACCCTTAAGTTTGCCCATAAAGGCCTCAAACTCATTCACCTCCACATTAACTCCCTCATGTTGATCAATGCTATCCGTCGAAGAAGGATGATTAATGATGGTAGTTTTGATGTTGGGGGTTACCTTGTTGGTGGCTTTAGCCATGAGGCACTTGGCGGTGATGCTCTCATTGGGTGAGTCGAAGAGAGACACCCGTGGTGTCGTTGTAATGGCAACTGAGGCCATGGCAACCGACTCACCATCTTCATCATCGTCATCCTCATTGTACTCTTCTTGTACCACCAATGCCTTGGGAGGAGTCTTCTTGGTGAAGTTGCTCTTGTTGGGGAACGACTTGGCCTTGTCCTTTCGGATGAGCTTGCCACCATTGTCTTCCCTCTTCTCATACGGGCACTCCGCAACAAAATGACTCACATTGCCATAATTGTAGCAAGTCCTTACACGTTGCTTGCTCTTCGTGCCACTTGAGTTGTTTTTGTTAAAGTTTGGCCTTGAGTTTTTATTGCTCCAAAATTGCCTTGAAGCAAGTGCCATGTGTTCATGATATGCATACTTTGTATCTTCGGGGTTGCTCTCCTCCTCTTCTTCTTCTTCTTCTTCTTCTTCAACGCAGACCTTGGCCTTCAATGCAAGGTTGGGCTTCTTTGCCCTTTGAGAACGAAGCACCGCATTGTCGGCGGTCTTGTCCAAGATGTTCATGGCCACAAACTCATCCAACACTTTGCTTGAGGTCAAAGTGTGGAAGTCCGGCCTTTCACGAATGATGGAGGACATGGCCTTGTGGTAAGGCATCATTGCCTTGAGGAATTTGTGCTTGATCCAATTGTCATCCGTGTACTTGCTCCCGTGATCTCGGAGTGAGACCGCGAGTTTGGTTACTCTCCGATAAAGCTCACGAGGTTCTTCATCTTCTTTCATTGCAAACTCATCGGCTTCATCTTGCACCACTTCATAGTTGGAGCGTTGAATGCTTGCGCTTCCCCGGTAGAGCGAGACAACACAAAGCCATGCGTCTTTGGCCAAGGCGAAGGGCCGAAGATGAGGTAGATCTTCGGGTGGAATTGAATCTTGAATGATGAAGAGAGCATTCTCATTGAATTGGTTATCCGCGGCTTCTCAAGGAGTGAAGTTGCTTGGATCATGCGGATGGTAACCTTCTTCAATGATTCTCCAAAGATTAGTGTTCACATGATTTAAATGGCGCTTAAAGAGATAAACCCAAGAATCAAAGTCCTCATTTTTCACAATCTTAGGGGGAGGACCGGCATGATTCAAATGAGTGGAAGGAACCGGTCCACCATAAACAAGTGGTGGTTCCACATGAGCAAATATGTCGGTGCCATTTTTACCACTAGAAGAAGGAGCCTTTTCACTACTAGCTTCCCCCTTGTCGGAGATAGCATCCGTCACCTTGTCGGTGGGATCACCCACTTTCAATGGTGCGGTGGATAGTTTAAGCCCTTTAAGGAATTTAGTAAACATGCTTTCAACCTCGATCGTCATGGAGGTTTTCAATGTCTCCAAGACCACATTGAACTCCTCACGAGAGACTGAGGTTCCCCCATCGCCCGTAGACAAGATCAGATTCACACCGGAGTGTTCCTCCACACCGTCTACGGTATCAACCATACTCTTCGGACGGTAAAGTCCTTAATAAAGATACGAGGCTCTGATACCAATTGAAAGGATCGATATGGTTGACTAGAGGGGGGGTGAATAGGCAACTAACAATTTTTAGCTTTTCTTTAACAATTTAAACTTTGCATCAAAGTAGGTTGTCTAGATATGCAACTAGGTGAGCAACCTATATGATGCAAAAAAGATTGGAACACAAGCAAGCAAGAGATATATCACAAATAAGCTTGCTCAAGTAAAGGAACGAGATAACCAAGAGTGGATCCGGTGGATACGAGGATGTGTTACCGAATTCCTTCCCTTTGAGGGGAAGTACGTCTCCGTTGGAGCAGTGTGGAGGCACAATGCTCCCCAAGAAGCCACTAGGGCCATCGTATCCCCTCACACCCTCACACAATGCGAGATGCCGTTATTGCACTATTGGTGCCCTTGGAGGCGGCGACCGAACCCTTACAAACAAGGTTGGGGAAATCTCCACAACTCGATTGGAGGCTCCCAATGACACCACGAAGCTTCACCACAATGGACTATGGCTCCTAGGTGACCTCAACCGTCTAGGGTGCTCAAACACCCAAGAGTAACAAGATCCGCAAGGGATTAGTGGGGGAATCAATTTTCTCTTGGTGGAAGTGTAGATCGGGGCCTTCTCAACCACTCCCGAGCAAATCAACAAGTTTGATTGGCTAGGGAGTGAGATCGGGCGAAAATGGAGCTTAGAGCAACAATGGAGCTTAGGGTTGAAAGAGATGGTCAACTCAAGGAAGAAGACACACCTTTTATAGCTTAGGACAAAGATCCAACCATTATCCACCTACCAGCCCGCGACCAGCGGTACTACCGCATAAGACCAGCGGTACTACCACAGGTCCACGCGGTACTTCCACTTGCTGACAAGCGGTACTACAACAAGGCCACGCGGTACTACCGTGCAGGCCCACGGTACTACCGCAGCACCAGCAGCAGCTAGGGCAGACCTGTAGCACAAGAGCTGACACTACTAGGAAAAGTCCTACTAATGGCGCACCTGTTTTGGCTACTAATGGCGCACTACAGGTGCGCCATTAGTACCACGCCACTAGTATATTTTAGTAATGGCGCACCACAGGTGCACCATTAGTATCTGGTATACTAATGGCGCACCATAAGTGCGCCATTAGTGTCCCACAGGTGCGCCATTAGTATCTGGTATCTGGTATACTAATGGCGCACCACATGGAAGTGCGCCATTAGTAACAATTTTTTTAAATTTTTTTTCGCTTTTTTCTTAATCTCAGGTCACTATTTCACATATGACATATCCAACACATATATATACAACAAGCATCCATATAACAATCATATCCAACACACATGTTTCATCATATATACATACATAGCCAACACATAGTTCCATCGTTACATATTACAAAAGTTTCACATTGTTCATCCAACACCGTTATCCATCAATTCACAAAAGTTTCACATTGATACAAAATAAAAACACAAATGGAAAAGAAGCACTCCATCCATGCAAGCTTCCGTGAATTAAATCAAATCTGCAAAATGATAAACAAGAAGTTAGAAGAAGAAGAAGAAGAGAAGAAGAAGAAGAAGAAGAAGAAGAAGAAGAAGAAGAAGAAGAAGAGAAGAAGAAGAAGAAGAAGAAGAAAAGAAGAATAAGAAGAAGAATAAGAAGAAGACTATAAGCTTATTATGTAAACTTGATCATTTTGTGCTAACATAAGTAATTTTGGAGCTAACCTATAGGAAACTAAGCATATAAGCTCTAAGTTAGCATATTAGAGCCAACTTAGTAAAATGAAGCTAACCTATGTCATTTTGGAAAAGAAGAAGAATAAGAAGAAGACTATAAGCTTATTATGTAAACTTGATCATTTTGTGCTAACATAAGTAATTTTGGAGCTAACCTATAGAAACTAAGCATATAAGTAAACTAAGCATATAAGTACCCGGTCCGCAGGTCGTAGGCACTGTAGAACTTCTCCCAGCCACGGCACAGGTACATGTGGCCCTCCTCGATCACCAACTCCACGTCCCACAGCCTGCGAACCCCGTTGCCGGCCTGTCGGAGCTTCACATTATCTGGCGGATCTTCACCCAGCATCTTCATAAAAGTGTCAGGTAGCCTCTACAATTTGGGACAAGGAGTGATGTAGCAAACAACAAACTTATCATAATGAGATGGGTGAAGGGGAGATCTCTCGTTTTATATACCTGCCTCGTGGCTGATACTGAATAAGAAAGTATGATACTGAAGAACTCGAAAGCATCCAACTCGTACTCCAGTGATGCAGAGCGACGGTGGCTGCTTCCCCCCATTCTTATCCAATCTTGCATGCATTTAAAGTTATTCAGTCAGATGCCATATTATTTATTAACATGCTGCCAAGAAGCTTGAACATGCCATTAGTAATGTCTAGCAGCATGGTAGAAAGAAAAGAAGTTAACATCTGAATGTTTCCCATGCTTATTTAATCAAACATTAGTAATGTCTAGCAGCATGGTAGAATGAATTCAGCCCTTATAGGCAGAAAAACAGCAGCAGCAACAAAAACAGAACAGCCAGTAGTGCAAGACCAGATCATTTGCACTGTCCAAATGACCAAGACCAATTGGATTTTACCCAGTTAAAGCCACCACAAATGCACAGGTGTACCTATGCATTTGAGCAACTAAAACTAGTTAGAAAATCCAATAGCTAAGCCAATTAGAGTGCCACAAATACAGAGAGCAGCCAAGTTAAATTAACAGCCCAGAACCCTAGCATAAGTTAAATTACACACACACTTAGATAGCCAACAGCACCCACAGGAGCATGTATGCAGCAAGTTTAGTGAGCAAGATGACCACCACAGAGAGCCATCACAAATGACCTAGAGCACAGCAACGGGCAACTCTAGATCAAGATATAGCTATCACAGAGAGCACCAAAATTAATTGATGCTCATCTGGAACATACAGCCAGAACTAGCAGGACTACCAAAGCATCTAAAACATGAACTAGGGCTAGATCATAGAGAGAACAGAGAGAGGAAAGGAGGAGCTCACCAAGAGGAGTTGTAGCCATAGCAAAAACTCAGCCACACCAGTGCCACGGTGTGACTACCAACACAATCGGAGCTCTGCTGCAGAGGAGGCTCGTACTGGACAACATTATCCACCATTAGCATATATTGCAGATATATACTGGGCAACATTAATTTGAGTAAATATTGGATCAACAAGCAGTCATGAATCAAAAAGCAACCACGATCCGAACTCTCTCTCTCTCGGCTGGACAAATCCATGAGTAAAATAAGTTCCACCTGTAGCATATACATGGGGATCTGAGAGAGGCTTGTACCTTGAGGAGAGAAGAGTGTGTTGCGCCTCTGCCACCGCCGTTAGCCCGCCGGAATCCCACCTAGCCCTCCGCCCCACTGCAAGAACGCCGGCACGCAGCTCCAGATCAAGAGAGGAGGTTCCTCTGCCCTGTCCGTGAATCCCCTATGGTGCTGCAGATCGAGAGAGAGAGGAGAGAAGAGTAAGTCGGCGGCGAGAATCGGAAGGAACCGGGGCGGCGGAGCATATCGAGGGAGGAAGATACGAGGGGAGGCGGCGAACCAGGGGAGGCGGCCCTTGGAGACGGCGCGGATCGGGGAAGCGCCGCTGGCGGATCGGGCCTGACCTGCTCGATCTGCGGCTCCTCGGCCTAGGGTGGGGAGAGAAGTTCGGTGTGGGAGAGGGCGAGGTCGCCGGCGGGGGTGGGGGTGGGGTCGGCGCCGATGTGGGAGCGAGGGAGGGAGGAACAGATGGAGAGGGAGTTTTGGAACAGATCGAGAGGTATATCAATGGCGCACCAGTTAGGGTGCACCATAACTAGTTTTGTATATATATATATATATATAATTGTTAGTAGTGGCACACCGTGGTTGTGGTGCGCCATTACTAGTTAGAACTAGTAATGGCGCACTTTGCCAGGATGCGCCATTAGTATGTTTGGAAAAATGAAAAAAAATGTTACTAATGGCGCACCAGCAAATGGTGCGCCATTAGTATATAGTAGTGGCGCACCACTTGCCTGGTGCGCCATTAGTGTCAATTTCATCTATAGCTCTTTTCCTAGTAGTGTGAGGGCGGTACTGCCGCGGGCCCGGTACTACCGCTCCCCCTTGCGGTACTACCGCAAGGCAGGAAACCCTTAGCCTGGGAAGAGTGCGGATAAAGGTACATCCGTGCCTACTTCCGCTGGTAAACGGAAGAAGCAAAAACCCGACACAGTACTACCGTAGAGGAGCGGTACTACCGCCTGGTAGCTGATCCAGGCCGCGCATGGTACTACCGCGCAAGGAATGCGGTACTACCGTAGTGGCGCGGATGTAAAAAATTACATCCGCCCCTACTACCGCGAAGGAGCGGTACTTGGCCTGGGGGCCACGATACTGCGGCTCCAGAGGAGCGGTACTACCGTGGGCACCAGCGGTACTACCGCGCCGAAGTGCGGTACTACCGCCGAAGTGTGGTACTATCGCGGGTGCCTGCGGTACTACCGCTCAACAATGAGCAGTACTACCGCAAGCCCACCAACAGCAGTCAGGATAGGGGAAAAGAGGATCAACGGAGGATGCTCCAAAGTGCAGGGGAAAGGAGGGGACAAGGAAGAAAATGTGTACGTGATGATTCCACCCAAACCTTTCCGACGCGGACCCCCTCTTAATAGTATGGCTTTCCTACGACTCAAATCCACCAAAAAGAAACGTAGAAAAGACGCCGTCTTCAACAGTGTTCGAGGGGCACCAAACCATCTTGTGCCTAGCGATGAAACGTCTGGGATACTCTAGGCACACGATTAGTCCGCAAACGCATTGTCATCAATCACCTAAACACCTTAGGGATAAATATGCCCTTACAATAACCAAGGGGGTTATGACAATGATGATGATCACAAGCATGGGGACCCATATACTCAGTGGCGCGTGGAAACTTATTCTGATGGATCACCTCTTCTTGTCTATATACAGGGCACTGCTGATGTTACTAAGGAAGCAGGTGTTGTCTCCCATGGTCGCACTCTCCGTACCTATTCCAACGTTCGTTGCAGGGTATTCGGGAAGGATACTACTACTATTCTAGCGCCAACACCTTCTCCCTGGTTTAGTATTGATACTCTTGGAGGAAACTCGCTCTTCCTTGGACAAAACTATCCAATGATGGTGAAAGGTGATCCAACTGCTGTTGACACAACGTTACTACCATTTATGAGAAGCAATTGTATCTATACCTCGGAAATTGCTATGGTTCCTCCCTATTGTGGCTATCACAATATGCATCCTGACATAGGCCGCTTCAGCCTAGATGATCAGTCATGTGTTGGTCTCGAGATTGACAGAAGCTGCCCCTTCCCAAAGAATCACTTCTGGTTCAAAGCAAGTGTTTCCAACGCTGAGAATTGGTTGAGCTGAAGTTCATTTCATTGCTTGTTATTGTTGTGTGATGAAAGCTTTAGTATTTACTAGAATGTTTCGTTGGAACTAATCTATAATCCAACATGTATCCTCGTTGTCATTGTGTGTTGATGACTTGTTGTATGTAATGAATGGTAAATTTGCATATGCATGTCATAAACTCAATTTATAAATGGTTTTTGACTAACTTCTTGGAGTGTTAGTGCCGTAGTAGTATAGCCAGCATCCGTAGTAGTATGAAGTTGCCACATCACATAGAGCCAACCAATAGTTAGTTCTAGTTAGATCAACTAGAGCTAGGTGTCGCACGGAGGCCGAGAAATATGTGATAGCGTGACTGCGTGAGGTGGGCTTGTACGTAGTATGATGTAGGCACAGGGCTTTCCGTGTTTCCCACTCCTCCAGTCTAAATGTGGAGAAGATTTGGTTGAGTTCTTCCTCCTTTTGCCGACACATGGGACATCCAGCATCCAGGTCATGTCATGCAAGAAAATGGAGTGGTAGTTGAAGCCACGTGATGTGCATCTTGGGTTAAACTGTAAATTGAATCTTACTACTCTTGATTAACTCCAAAAGCAGCCACTGAAGATCTTTATTGGATTTTTTCATCACCAGCACGTCAAGGTGAAAGATGTGCAGGTTCAGTTGGTCCTCTTGTGTTTTGACTGACATGTGGGACCACATGTAAGCAAATAGACGATGGGCTTCGCGCGTTTGCTGGCTGGCTAAGAAGAGAGATAGAGGAGGGCTGAGCATGGACTCCAGGAAATTTGTTCTACGTAACCAGCACCTCGATATAGGCTTGATATAGTCGGGTGGAATGGGCCATAACTAGCATTCACGTCTAGCAGTATGGCACACGCCACCGACACGAGTCCCATCCGACACCAATTTTCTTAGAGTCTGTGCTACAGCCATCTCTTCTCCCTCCTGTTTTCTTAGCCATCGCGTGGTGGGAGGGGTGGGGGTTTGCCAATAGTCGGTTTGCTAACTACGGTCCCACTTGTAAGTGAAAATGCAACACATCACACATTCCCCCTTGACCGGCGTGCCGGACCAACCGTGTGGGTGTGCGACGCGAACACGGCAAACTTCTCCTTTTGAACTTGTAACTTGTAAAATTTGGTTCTGCTCCATGGCGCGACCGAAAGATAGAAATAACGATTTTCCCTAGAGTAATGAGAAGTTTGGTTCTGGCGCGGTTCATGCATGGAGTACATACGAAAATTATGAAGTTGATGCGAAAGGTAAGATAATTACTAGTAGTACCATATACTACTACATGGATTTGACAGGAAGATAAAGATACATACAGGTCCATCAACGACATCCTCACGCCCTAGTGCGCTGGGTCACCAACCGACGTGTGAGGAGCAGCGGCGTTAGCGGCAAGCTCAACGTGCTTCTGAACAATGTTGTCGAAGGTTGCCCTGCGGGTCAAGAAGGCCAGCAACCTATCATCCTCTTCTGGCACGTAGTAGTCCTTGTGGATGATTTGCATGTAGACGTGGGTGATTATGTCAATGGTGTCTTGTTGCGCCAGGCGCTGAGCGGCAAGCGCGACCTCGAGGTGGACATTCTCCGGCGCGACGGCGGGCAGTCGCAGGGCCAACAGTGCGTCGAAGAGGTTGTCACCATAGAGGCCGTTGAGGGTGGCGGGCATCGCAGAGCCTAGGCGCGTGGGCTGGAGGCGTACGTCAAGGTCGTTTGCGAGCTTCTTGACGATGGTGAACTTGTCGAGGAAGCCAACGAGGACCTTATCAAACAAGGAGATGAAGCTATCGTCCAAGCGGCCTCTCTCCCTAGCAGCCCCAAGCACGACCTGGAGATGTTCCTCGGTGCCGGGACGCAGGCTGGCATTGTGGACCATCTGGCACAACCGGCTGATGCTCGCGCTCATCGCCTTCGTGGGTCTAGCTTCTAGTCAACTGATCTTGCGATTGGAGTGATCACTCTTGCCCTTGGTTAGGGTGCGTAGGTGCGTAGGATTTTGTAGATTGGACTGGCGAGGAGCCTTTATATGAGATGTGCAGACTGCGTTGCATTCACGTGTGTGTTGGCCATCTACTCCTCGGCCCTCTACTCCACCTACCTTTGGTTGTATGATAGGTGGGTGATACGTCTCCAACGCATCTATAATTTTTGATTGTTCCATGCTATTATATTATCCGTTTCGATGTTTAATGGGCTTTAATTTATCTTTTTATATTATTTTTGGGACTAACCTACTAACCAAAAGCCGAGTGCAAATTGCTATTTTTTTGCCTATTTCAGTGTTTCACAAAAAAGGAATATCAAATGGAATCCAAACGGAATGAAACCTTCGGGAGAGTTATTTTTGGAACAAACGTGATCCAGTAGACTTGGAGTGGCCATCAAGAAAGAAGCAATGAGGCCACGAGGCAGGGGGGTGCACCCCCACCCTCGTGGGCCCCTCACAGCTCCACTGACGTACTTCTTCCTCCTAGTTATTAGCTAGATGCCTTCTTCTCTCTCTTCGGATCTCAATACAAAGTTCTCCTCGATTCTCTTGGAGATCTATTTGATGTAATTCTTTTTGCAGTGTGTTTGTCGAGATCCGATGAATTGTGGGTTTATGATCAAGATTATCTATGAACAATATTTGATCCTTCTCTGAAATCGTTTATGCATGATTTAAATATCTTTGCAAGTCTCTTCGAATTATTAGTTTGGTTTGACCTACTAGATTGATCGTTCTTGCAATGGGAGAAGTGCTTAGCTTTGGGTTCAATCTTGCGGTGTCCTTTCCCAGTGACAGCAGGGGCAGCAAGGCATGTATTGTATTGTTGCCATCGAGGAAAAAAGATGGGTTTATATCATATTGATTGAGTTTATCCATCTACATCATGTCATCTTGCCTAATGCGTTACTCTGTTCTTATGAACTTAATACTCTAGATGCATGCTGGATAGCAGTCGATGTATGGAGTAATAGTAGTAGATGCAGAATCGTTTCGGTCTACTTGTTGCAGACGTGATGCCTATATACAGGTCATGCCTAGATATTCTCACAACTATTCGCTTTTCTATCAATTGCTCGACACTAATTTGTTCACCCACCGTAGAAATTGCCATCTTGAGAGAAGCCACTAGTGAAACCTATGGCCCCCGGGTCTATCTTCCATCATATTATTTTCCTATCAATTCGCTATTTCTATTTTTGCAATCTTTATTTTCCAATCTATACAACAAAAATACCAAAAATATTTATCTTATTATCTCTATCAGATCTCACTCTCGTAAGTGACCATGAAGGGATTGACAACCCCTTTATCGCGTTGATTGCGAGGTTCTTGTTTGTTTGTGCAGGTACTGGGTGACTTGTGTGCTATCTCCTACTGGATGATACATTGGTTCTCAAAACTGAGGGCAATACTTACGCTATTGTTCTGCATCACCCTTTCCTCTTCAAGGGAAAACCAACGCAAGCTCAAGACGTAGCAAGAAGGATTTCTGGCGCCGTTGCCGAGGAGTTTGCATCAAGTCAAGACATACCAAGTACCCATCACAAACTCTTATCCCTCGAATTACATTATTTTCCATTTGCCTCTCATTTTCCTCTCCCCCACTTCGCCCTTGCCTTTTCTTTGCCCTTCTTCTTTTCGTCTTTTCGTTTGCCTTGATGTCTTAGTTGGCTCATTTGCTCGTTTGGTTGGAATAATTGTTTATTTATTGCTAAACAGAGAACCTAAGATCTATGGATCCTCATCCGCTTGCTAATCTTTTTAAGAGATCCAATTATGATGAACCAATTGCTAGTGAGTTTTGTGCACTAGATTATCTTTATGAAGTTTTTCTTGAAATTCGTGAATCTGAAAATTTTGATGGAGTACTTTGTGAAGTGATTCACGATATATCTTTGAATAAAAAGCATGATTGCAATGATGATATTATAAATTCTATTAATGTCAATTGTGCTAATAATATGTAAAACCCTAAGCTTGGGGATGCTAGTTTTGCTATGACTACTATTTGTTGCAATGATCATGATTGGGGTGATTCTTCTTATGATCGTGAAAATTTATTGAAGCCCCATGATGAATATAAGATTGATAATAATGTTTGCAATATTGAAAGTGGGTTTGGAAGAGTGTCAACTTTAGATCCCACGTATTTGGAGAATGTTCAATCTTATGCAATTTTTGATAAAAGTGGGTTTGGAGAGGTCATGACTTTAGTTAATGTTAATCCCACTATTTTGGAAGAGTGTCAACTTTGCATGCATGTGGATCATGTTGAAAATATTTTATGTGAGAGCTATATTGTTGAATTTGATTATGATCCCACATGTAATTATTATGAGAGAGGAAAATATGGTTGTAGAAATTTTTATCTTACTAAACTACCTCTCGTCATGTTGAGATTGCTATCGTCTCTTTCTTCTTCCTTGCATATGCTAATTTTTTCTTGCTATGATAATTTGTTTTCTTATAAAATGCCTATGCATATGAAGTATGTTAGATTCACATGAGTTTGTCACATGCTTTATGATGCTCCTTTTGTGCTTCAATTCTTGTCTTTCATGTGAGCATCATTAAAATTATCAATGCCTAGCTAAAAGGCTTTAAAGAAAAGCGCTTGTTGGGAGACAACCCAATATATTTACTTCCTGTTTTTGAATAAATAATTCATCTAGATTCTGTTTATATGTGGTTTTATGCTATTAATTAGTGTTTGTGCCAAGTAGAACCTTTGGGAAGACTTGGGGGAAGTTTATGTGATCTTGCTGTAAAAAACAGAAATGTTAGCGCTCACGAGATTTGCTGCCACTTTTTACTGGAGAGTACGATTAGGTTGATTCTTTTTGAAGATGATTAATAGACAAATTCCTAACGCCCGCCAATTTATTTCAGAATTTTAGAGGTTACAGAAGTATTCTAAAACTACAGATTACTACAGACTATTCTGTTTTTGACAGATTCTGTTTTTCGTGTGTTGTTTGCTTATTTTGATGAATCTATGGCTAGTATCGGGGGCTATGAACCATAGAGAAGTTGGAATACAGTAGGTTTAACACCAATATTAAGAAATAATGAGTTCATTACAGTACCTTGAAGTGGTTGTTTGTTTTCTTATACTAATGGAGCTCATGAGATTTTCTGTTGAAGTTTTGTGTTGTGAAGTTTTCAAGTTTGGGGTAAAGATTTGATGTATTTTGGAACAAGGAGCGGCAAGAGCCTAAGCTTGGGGATGACCAAGGCACCCCAAGGTAAAATTCAAGGACAACCAAAAGCCTAATCTTGGGGATGCCCCAGAAGGAATCCCCTCTTTCGTGTTCGTCTATCGGTAACTTTACTTGAGGCTATATTTTTATTCACCACCTGATATGTGTTTTACGTGGAGCGTCTTGTATGATTTGAGTATTTGATTTTTATTTTACCACAATCATCCTTGCTGTAAAAACCTTTTGGGAGAGACACAGATGAATCATAATTTATTAGAATACTCTATGTGCTTCACTTATATCTTTTGACCTAGATAATTTTGCTCTAGTGCTTCACTTATATCTTTTTAGAGCACGGTGGTGGTTTTATTTTATAGAAATTATTGATCTCTCATGCTTCGCTTATATTATTTTGAGAGTCCTTTGGAACAGCATGGTAATTTGCTTTGGTTATAAAATTAGTCCTAATATGATAGGCATCCAGGATGGGTATAATAAAAACTATCATAAAAAGTGCATTGAATACTATGAGAAGTTTGATACTTGATGATTGTTTTGAGATATGAAGATGGTGATATTAGAGTCATGCTAGTTGAGTAGTTGTGAATTTGAGAAATACTTGTGTTAAAATTTGTGATTCCCGTAGCATGCACGTATGGTGAACCGTTATGTGATGAAGTCGGAGCATTATTTATTTATTGATTGTCTTTCTTATGAGTGGTGGTCGGGGACGAGCGATGGTCTTTTCCTACCAATATATCTCCCTAGGAGCATGCACGTAGTACTTTGTTTCTATAAATAATAGATTTTTGCAATAAGTATGTGAGTTCTGTATGACTAATGTTGAGTCCATGGATTATACACACTCTCACCCTTCCACCATTGCTAGCCTCTCTAGTACCGCGCAACTTTCGCCGGTACCATAAACCCACCATATACTTTCCTAAAAACAGCCACCATACCTACCTATTATGGAATTTCCATATCCATTCCGAGATATATTGCCATGCAACCTACCACTGTTCCATTTATTATGACACGCTTCATCATTGTCATATTGCTTTGCATGATCATGTAGTTGACATCGTATTTGTGGAAAATCCACCTTCATAATTCTTTCATACATGTCACTCATGAGTCATTGCACATCCCTGTACACCGCAGGAGGCATTCACATAGAGTCATATTTTGTTCTAAGTAAATAAAAGTGTGATGATCATCATTATTAGAGCATTGTCCCAAGTGAGGAAAGGATGATGGAGACTATGATTCCCCCACAAGTAGGGATGAGACTCCAGACAAAAATAATAATAAAAAGAAAAAAGAGAGAGAAAAAGAGAGAAGGGACAATGTTACTATCCTTTTACCACACTTGTGCTTCAAAGTAGCACCATGATCTTCATGATAGAGAGTCTCCTATGTTGTCACTTGCATATACTAGTGGGAATTTCACATTATAGAACTTGGCTTGTATATTCCAATGATGGGCTTCCTCAAAATGCCCTAGGTCTTCATGAGCAAGCAAGTTGGATGCACACCCACTTAGTTTCTTTTGTTGAGCTTTCATACACTTATAGCTCTAGTGCATCTGTTGCATGGCAATCCCTACTCACTCACATTGATATTATTGATGGGCATCTCCATAGGCCGTTGATACGCCTAGTTGATGTGAGACTATCTTCTCCTTTTGTCTTCTCCACAACCACCATTCCACTCCACCTATAGTGCTACATCCATGGCTCATGCTCACATATTGCGTGAAGATTGAAAAAGTTTGAGAACATCAAAAGTATGCAACAATTGCTTGGCTTGTCATCGGGGTTGTGCATGATTTAAATATTTTGTGTGGTGAAGATGGAGCATAGCCAGACTATATGATTTTGTAGGGATAACTTTCTTTGGTCATGTTATTTTGAGAAGACACGATTGCTTTATCAGTATGCTTGAAGTATTATTATTTTTATATCAACATTAAACTTTTGTCTTGAATCTTTCGGATCTGAACATTCATGCCACAATAAAGAAAATTACATTGAGAATTATGCTAGGTAGCATTCCACATCAAAAATTCTGTTTTTATCATTTACCTACTCGAGGACGAGCAAGAATTAAGATTGGGGATGCTTGATACGTCTCCAATGTATCTATAATTTTTATTGTTCCATGCTATTATATTATCTGTTTTGGATGTTTAATGGGCTTTAATTTACCTTTTTATATTATTTTTGGGACTAACCTACTAACCAAAGGCCCAGTGCAAATTGTTGTTTTTTTGCCTATTTCAGTGTTTCGCAGAAAAGGAATATCAAACGGAATCCAAATGGAATGAAACCTTCGCGAGAGTTATTTTTGGAACAAATGTGATCCAGGAGACTTGGAGTGGCCATCAAGAAAGAAGCGAGGAGGCCACGAGGCAGGGGCGCGGCTAGGGGGGTAGGCGCGCCCCCACTCTCATGGGCCCCGCGCAGCTCCACCAACGTACTTGTTCCTCCTATATATACCCATATACCACGAAAACATCCAGGAGCACCATGAAACCCTATTTCCACCGCCGCAACCTTCTGTACCCATGAGATCCCATCTTGGGGCCTTTTCCGGCGCTCTGCCGGAGGGGGAATCGATCACGGAGGGCTTCTACATCAACACCATAGCCTCTTTGATGATGTGTGAGTAGTTTACCATAGACCTTTGAGTCCATAGTTATTAGCTAGATGGCTTCTTCTCTCTCTTTGGATCTCAATACAAAGTTCTCCTCAATTCTCTTGGAGATCTATTCGATGTAATTCTTTTTGCGGTGCATTTGTCGAGATCCAATGAATTGTGGGTTTATGATCAAGTTTATCTATGAACAATATTTGATTCTTCTCTGAAATCTTTTATGTATGATTTAAATATCTTTGCAAGTCTCTTTGAATTATCAGTTTGGTTTGGCCTACTAGATTGATCGTTCTTGCAATGGGAGAACTGCTTAGCTTTGGGTTCAATCTTGCGGTGTCCTTTCCCAGTGACAGTAGGGGCAGCATGGCACGTACTGTATTGTTGCCATCGAGGATAAAAAGATGGGGTTTATATCATATTGCTTGAGTTTATCTCTCTACATCATGTCATCTTGCCTAATGCGTTACTCTGTTCTTATGAACTTAATACTCTAGATGCATGCTGGATAGCGGTCAATGTGTGAAGTAATAGTAGTAGATGCAGAATCGTTTCGGTCTACTTGTTGCGGACGTGATGCCTATATACATGATCATGCCTAGATATTCTCATAACTATTCGCTTTTCTATCAATTGCTCGACATTAATTTGTTCACCCACCATAGAAATTGCTATCTTGAGAGAAGCCACTAGTGAAACCTATGGCCCCGGGTCTATCTTCCATTATATTATTTTCCTATCAATTTGCTATTTCTATTTTTGTAATCTTTATTTTCCAATCTATACAACAAAAATACCAAAAATATTTATCTTATTATCTCTATCAGATCTCACTCTCGTAAGTGACTGTGAAGGGATTGACAACCCCTTTATCGCGTTGGTTGCGAGGTTCTTGTTTGTTTGTGCAGGTACTAGGTGACTTGTGTGCTATCTCCTACTGGATTGATACCTTGGTTCTCAAAACTGAGGGAAATACTTATGCTACTATGCTGCATCACCCTTTCCTCTTCAAGGGAAAACCAACGCAAGCTCAAGAGGTAGCAGTGGGCCAGCCACCTACTGGGCCCACGTGTCATTCACCCAAACGCATGTGTAGTAAGTCAATGAAGCTGCGTCCCCCTCCGTCCCAAAACACATAGGCATGGTACATTAACTCCCTCCTCTTTTCTTATTTCGTGACATATCAACCAATGAGAGATGTGGGCCGTGCATGCTTTCATTGACTTGAGACTACCAAACATGACATGCAGTGGTTAGTTGATTGCATGTAATCCTATTAATTAGCAAAAAGACATTAAGTTCTCTCGCTTTCCCCTTCTTCTTGGTCACGGTGCACAACCTTAGGGCATCTCCAATAGTTTGTATGTTAGTTTGTTGCTAAAATATGCCATGTCCTCAATCAACACCTTAACATACAACAACTCCAATGGGTTGTATCTAGTTTGCCCAATAGGATGTAAGATAATAAATAAGGTGCTCTCTCATTCTACATTGGAGCTTGTGCAAGGGGTGTTGGTTCATGTACATACAACCTTTCTCTCTATCCTCATTTATTGTATGCCACATCATCAAAAATCCTATGTGGTAAAGTCTACCAACAACTATCTTACAACCATTGGAGATTCCCTAAGAGCATGGTTAATAGTATAGCCAGCTGCTGGCTATATGTTGTTGCCATGTCATATGGAGCCATCACTTGTAGCCACTCATACAATAAGGTTAGCTATAAGGCTGGCTATAATAGTACTACTTTTTCTCATCTTCTCTCTCTCTTTCTTCATATTTATTGTATATCTGCCTAGGAATATGCATATAGCGGCTCTTGCATGAGAGCCCACTCCTCTTTTTCACTTGCTCTAAGATGACTTAGACTAGCCATAGTGGGAGTAACTTCAGCAGTAACATCGAGTCCAACTAAACAAATTTGCTTATGTGGCAATGAGTTAATGAGGAGAGAGGTAGTTTGAGTAACTTAGCTAGTTAATGTAACATCACATGTCTCGATGCAATATGAGTCTATAACCTAATAAATTAGGCTTTGCATGTTACCATGCTTATGTTACTACCCACTATGAAAGGTAGTAACATAGTTTAGGGATATGTGTATGTTACTAGTGTATGTTTCTCTTCATTGTGGCTAGTCATACACCTAGACGGAGGGAGTAGTCTCAAGTCATTGGATGCATACACACCCCATGTCTCGTATTGGGTGATTTCTTTTTTCGTGGCAAAAAATTGGGAACGAGGTGGGTAGTTAATGCACCGCGCCTAAAAGTTTTGGGATTACTATTTGGTTTTCGTAACGTGACTAATGCACCAGTACAGAGGGAGTACAATAGTAGTCTTTAATTGCAATTTTTTGTTGGTAGCTTACAAAGTTGAGCGCTCGGTGAGTACAATAGTAGTCTGATTGATGAGACTTCAGATTTAAGCCATCTACCGGAAGGAATAAAACAATACACCATGTATTTATTTACAGAGGAAGTAGTACATTTTTTGTGCAATTCTCTAATTCACATCTAGATGTTTTCCAAGGATGTCACATCTAATCTCTCACAAATAACGTAGCAACAAGGAACAAAAAAACTGAGACAAGAAAAAAATAGGCCACAAACATAGTGGACATCAGGTTAGATGTGACATAACTATGTCACATCTAGATGTGTCCTAGACAGACCCTTTTTTGTGACATGCATTACTAGATATTGCTAGTCAAATACTAAATCCAGATGGACGTGGTAGTACTACTAAATCCAGACGGTGGTGCTAGTACTACTAGTAGTACTACCAACGTAGTAGCACTGTACTACCCGTTGGTCAAATTATTACGTGCTGCTCCTCGCAGTGAAGTGACAAGACCCTGCGCCGGAGATGACACCTGAGTATACGCGCCATGTTTGGCATAACATAGTCAACCTCACCGTCTGCAGTCACTATCATCATGGCTGTAGAGCTATCCTGCTTATAACTAGCCATGTTCGACATAATTTCCCGTGTGTAGATGCCCGTGCATTGCACGGAACACCAAGATTGGGGGTGGATGGCGCCGGCAGCGGCCATCGCTCCATATTTTTCCATGGCCTTCTAGATGTGGTGGGGAGGAGATAAGGATGATTGTGAGAGACAAGGAGTTATTTGTAAATAGGGAACAAGTGCGGGCATCTTTTTTCAAAAATGGAGAAGTTTGGTTTGTATGTGTCAGATCTAGATCCGACGGCTATTGGTGAAAGATGGCAGGCACAACATCATCACCAACTCAGGACCTCTTTGATTTGCAGGAAATTGAAAACGCAGGAATAGGACACGCCAATATTACAAGTTTCAAACTGATATTACACATGTTAGGAGTAATGCTGCACCTACGAAGAGGGAATCTAGGAAGTTTACGTAAGAACTTTCTTTTCTTTAGGTGGATGCAGCATTATCGTACAAACTAAAATCCACCGCCCTCACAAGTCACTAATGGGCAAACAAATTTTTGAGTCTGCAGAGACTTTGTCATTTAGGCTTAGACGCTTGCGGTGATCAACACGCCATTCATTGTTGCGCCAGAGAATGCCAAACCTCATTACCTGGAGCACACTTGCCTCCAAAACAAAGAACCTGGCCAATTTAATCTCAGATGTGCTGCCTCGGTAGTCGATCAAATCAATTTCTGTAAGATGGAGATCAAGGCATTCGATGAGATTGTTATAGTGCAGCACATTTTTCACTTTTGGGTCTTTTTTATCTGCAAAAGAAGAGAACATATTAGAGCAGCTGGCTGTATAAGATTGTCATGTCATCAGGAGGTACCAATATCATTCACTCATACAATAGGGTTGGCTGGCTAGTGATATTTTTTCACACACACACACACACTCGCTCTCTCTCTCCTTCTATTTACTCTCATTTACCTAGGAGCACGTGAAGAGCTTGGGCATTTGTTGCCTTCCACTATGTGGCCGATGCCATATTTCTCAAAAGTATGCCACATAATACGAATCGATGTCAAATCAAAAGATTTTGGAACCGCTCTCGCGATGTGAGAGAGTTGGCACCGCTGTGCACATAGACCACATGTATAAACAAATCAATCAAACCAACTACACCAGCCTCTCACTCTCCCAAAAAAGTGTTTTGTTATTGCCTCAGTCCTCTCTCTCTCTCTCCCACGCAAGTGTTTTTCATTGTGTGAGTTAATTTGGCACCGAAGCAAAGTATGTGATCCAGATTGGGGCACCAGGTGAGCAATGGAGGGGCATCGATGCCAAATGCATCACAAGTGAATTTGGCACGTGTTTTGGCCTACATAGTGGAGGGCCGTTATAGCCCACTTTTGTACTACCTCGTATTTAGTGTAAAATTTTGACCATAGATTTACCTAAGAAAATGCCAATGCATGCCACCAAAAATTATACCATTTGAAATTATGTTCAAATACGAATCCAACGATATAATTTTTAGTGGCATGCATTAACATTTTGTCAGTTAAATATATGGTCAAATTTTGATACTACAAAATAGGAAGAGTAAAGCGGGATGGAGGTAAAACTTGCTCTTAGGGTAACCATAGAGTTACTAGTCTAAGTTACTTTCCCCTATGACTAGCATAGGCTACTATAGTGGTACAACAAAAAACGATGCAAGTGATCACGTGAGAGAAAATACTAAAAACATTTCTTTCGGTGTAGTGCGTAGATGCAGTTTTGAACACTAGACTTGTCATCGTAATTTGGGAAAATTACGAAAAAATAGAGCTACGTTGTGATTACCGTTTACTAATAGGAAAGAAGTTTCACCTCGATGAGTAGCTTCTCCGTGCACGGAAAGCATGTAAGGAATTCAACAACTTGATCCAGATAGGGGCCGATAGATTTTATTGCCAAGATCTTCACTGTGCGCATAGACTGGGTCAAGCTTGTGGGAATAATTTTCTGGAAGACGGTCGTAAATACATCAAGAAGAAATTAAAAAATATGAATTTCAAGAAGACGGAGAAGAAGATGAGTGTTGTACCTGAACGATCACGGATCCAACAAAGAGTTCGTAGAATTTGGCAGACGAGTACACCAACGCTATCAATTTCGGCGCGTCAATGACCCTGATTTTTGTTGGACCTTCTAGATCAAATACAAGCAATCTCACAAGGAAAGGCGCATTCTCAATGACCATAATGTGGAACAGCTGGAGTGATATCTTCCCAATTGATGTCTTGTTGCGGGGCCAACAAGACACAAAAATCCATTGGAGATTCGTCGAGGCGATGTGGAGGCTAATGAACCTGTGGATCTGCTCAAGACGAAGGTACTCGAGCGCAGTACAGTAGCGGATCAGGTGCTCCTTAGCCTGCTATGAGATGCCAACGTCGAAGAGGTCGAGCTGCTTGAGTTGAGGGAGAAGAAGGGTGGGCGCGGCATTAATCTGGGGGAAGATAGCAGGAGCTGAAGCTGGCGCGGCACAGCGTTGGTGTGAGGCGGAGCATGGACGGCAGCAGAGAGCGACATCGTCCAGCTTCAAAGCTGAGCTCCTCGAGCTGATCTAGGGCGGGGGATAAGAACCACTCGTTGAACTTGGCTTGGACTTTGGAGTTGGTATTGAACATGCGGATGTCAAAGCGTCTGGCTGGCCCAGGGTGCGATGAAAGGATCTTTGAGATTGCGGCCATGCATTTGCAATCCCCACCGCAGAGCCAGCTGTCGACAGTGAGGTTGAGGGGGACAGGGCGCCAGAGGGGGCACCACCGCCTGGAGAGCAGGACGGTCCGCACGGCAGATTTGGTGGGGAGGAGGCCGATGATGACGAGCAGCATGTCGCCGGGGAGGCTGCTGATGAAGTCCAGGCTCGCCGGATGCGGTTTTGGCTCGAACCGCCTCCGCTTGTTGGCTGCCTCGCCGTCCATCTCAACCGGTGGCGACGCCGGTGTACACGTGTGCTAGTGTGTGTTGTGTGCTGGCCTGTTAGGTGTGTGCGAGTGCATCCTTCTGTGCATGCCGCCACGCAGTGGTGAATTATGCACGAGTGCGTCCTTCACGTGGAAGAAGTGTGTCCTCAATGCGCCCTCAATTTACTAGCATGCGGGGTGCTACCCCGAGTGGTTTCAACTTTGTTTACTTCACCGCGTGTCAGATGGGCGTCTAGTTTACTTATTTTCACCCACTGCCACATGGGCCAGCACACGAAGATGGAGAACACAAGCTGACAAGGTAGCATGTGGACTGGTTGACCGGTGAACTAAACAATATACGGAGCTGTACGCGGACACAGTGAGCGTATAATCCGTCGGTATAGAGAGTTCGAGTGAGAGGGGAGGCCCGTGAGAGATAGCAGAGAGAGGGAAAGAGCTACTCCCTCTGTTCGACAATGTAGTGCCAGCATTTTTTTAAAAGTCAAACTTTTGAAACTTGGACCAAGTTTATAAAGAAATTACTTATATCTACAATACCAAATATAAATGATAGTATGAAGTAAGTACATGTTGTGATGAATCTAATGATCATTTCAGATGTAAATGTTTTTTCTCCACATATACATGGTCAAACTTTTCTGAGGTTTGTCTTTTCAAAACATCCATATGCTTATGGACGTGAGAGAGTCCCTAGCTAGAGAGAGAGAGAGAGTGAAATAGAAAGAGTGAGCGAAAAAAGTGTGTGGGTGCGTGTGTGAAAGAGACATGGACAACACACGATAAAAGAGAGAAAAGGCGTGTGTGTCTTATGCAAACATATCATACATGCATCTTCGACAACGGAAGCAAGGTGAGGAGATAGTGTGTGGTTGTTTGCAACCGAGAGAGAAAGACCCCTAGCACGTGGCTAAGAGGGTCTGACAAACAAGGGAGAGATGTCGATAGAGACGTACGGAGAAAATGCAGACATGGGGAGGAGAGAGTGTATGTTTGTCATAGAGAGATCCCCTGGAGATCGTGATGGGACTACATGGGTGGGAGATCGAGTGACAAGGTGTGTCCGTGATAGAAGATACCCCGAGAGATATCGAGATAGATGTATGGATGGAAGGAGACAATACGTGTGTTCCTGGTGGCTAGTGAGAGATAATCATACTTAGGGGGAGTGCGTGCGCTATGATGGAGTGAGGGATTATGGTACTTAGGGGGTGCGTGTCACATAGAGAGAGAACAAGGGCGGAGAGTGTTGGATGGGTCTATATATAGCGTGAGTGAGACATGTGTATGTGTGAACCAGGGAGAAATAAAGTTTGAGAGAGATAGAAGAGCCCCGATAAGGCTGAGTGGTGCGTCAGATAGCTGAGAGGGGGAAAGCGATATTCCATCCGCTCGATAATGCAGTGCATGTAAAAAATTTAGAAGTCAAACTTTGGAAACTTTTATCAGGTTTATGCAAATGTTATTTATATCTACAATACCAAAGATATATCATACGAAACTACATCTCATGATGAATCTAATGGTATATGTTTGTCGTTCTATATGTAAATGTTTTTCTCCACGTACATGGTCAAACTTTGTGATGTTTGACTTTTCAATAAATCTATATGCTATGGACCGAAGAGAGTGCCTAAGTCGAGAGAGATCAAGTGCGTGTGAAGGAGAATGAGTGAGTGTGCAAAAAGAGTATGTGTGTGAAAGTGAAAGGGACAACAAACGATAAATTAGAGAGAGAGAGTGTGTGTGTTTTTTCGTTTCTTATGCAAACATATCACGCATGCATCTCCGAGATAGACAAGCGAGGTGAGGCGATACACGAAGATAGCTAGTGCGTGATTGTTTGCAACAGAGAGAGACACCCCTATAGCACATGTCCAATAGAGGTCTGGCCAACAAGAAACAAAGGTTGAGAGGTACACATGGAGAACATGGATGCATGGGGAGGGAGAGAGGGTGTGTTTGTGATAGAGAGATCCCCTCGAGATCGTGAGGGGACTATATGGGTGGGAGATCGAGGGAGGTGCATGCGCGATAGAAAGATACCTCGAGACAAATAGAGATAGACCATGCACATGTTTGTGATGGAGACTAAGATTAGCTAGTCATGTACATATAGGGGGAACTGCGTGTGCCTACATTTGAGTGAGAGACCGTCATACTTGGCTAGGCATGATATTGTGTGTGTGTGCGTGTGAGATGGAGAGAGAACGAGGGAGAGAGATAGAGTTTTAGACGGTTCTATTGAGTGCGAGTGAGAAATGCATGTGTATGTGTGACCCAGGTAGATGGAGATTTTGAGAGAGAGGGAAGAGCTCCGAGACGACGGAGTGGTGCGTGAGAGAGTTACGGGCAACGAGCCAAGGAATTTGTGTGCGTACGATGGTGCACCCAAGATATTTAGATTGGACTAGAGAATCATACATAGTGTGCGAGAGAGACCTATAGATGGAGTATATATGCATGCGAACTAGAAAGACCCCTCCCCCCCCACACACACAAAGAGAGAGAGAGAGACAGGGAGAGAGGGAGAGGGACCAACAAGGTTTGTGTGTTGGATGCATGTGACATAATTGAAGATTGTCGGTGAGAAAGAGAGAGAGAGAGAGAGAGAGAGAGAGAGAGAGAGAGAGCAGGAGTCCGGGAGAGGGTGAGGTCGCGTTTTATGCATGAAAGACTGATATAAACCATGTTTCGATATAAACTTGCATTCAAATATTTAAATTGGAGAACATGTTGTCTGCAATCCACACATGAACGGAGATATGCGTATATCAAACAAGTTCATTAATTTGACTTTCAACATGTTCATGGAGTATTACAATACTGTACAACATGCTACTTGATTGAGGTGTTCAATTTTGGATTTAGTTCACTATTTTGACCTGGTGAACGAGCTATTTCATTGAATCGAGATATTTCATGTTGGGTTTGATTCCCGTTTTTGAGTGGAACTATTTGTCATATAGTAAATCGCTAGCAACGAGCATGTAAAAACACATTACCCCCGAGCATCATCTCTCCATCTAAAAAAGAAGTGGCAAGCTTATATTTCAACATTTGATTCGAATCGACTTGGTAAGGTAGACGTGGATGCTCGTTCTCCCAAAATTTGAACGAACCATTAAACACCCTCTACTCAGTGGAATTCGCCCGAGCAAATAAATGGGAGACGCGAAATTACCGGCCTATGTGGGACATGCATCAATTGGCCCGTTGTACATCGAGGGTAGGTTCGTAACTTCATCCAAGCGCGCCTTCTCCTCGACCAAAATGACATGTGCCGAATAATTCATAAACCATGGTCGGCAAAACACCCTCTCCTCGCCTGAAATAGCTCGTGCCCACTATTTCAAAACACGCTCTCCTCGCCCGAAATCGCTCGCGCCCACTATATTTCAGAACACACCCTCCTCGCCCGAAATCGCTCGCGCCCAGTATATTTCAAAACACGCCCTCCTCGCCCGAAATCGCTCGCGCCCACTATTTGGTAGAAGCAAAGTTACTCTACTATCCCCGACCCTCAGTACACAAACCCAAGCCGAGAAGCCTAAAGGCAGGGGTAGAACTGTAACCCCCCCCCCCACACACACACATTTCAGATAATTGCATCTGTAAGACATGGTTCCCCCTCCCAATTCCCCATTCATACCTCGTGGGTGCCAAATCACCTTCTCCCCGGAAGCACCCTTCTCCCTAGCCGCGAAACCTCAGCCCCTCCTCCATGGCGCCCCCACCGCACCAAATTCACAGCCGCCCTCCTCTCTAATCCCGGAGACGCTGTCCATTTGCCGTCATGCACTGGGCCGTGTGCCTCTTATTCGTGCTGCCGGAGCTGCCTTGACGACGGCTGTGTGAACCGTACCGGAGCCGATTCACCCCTGCCGTTGTTCATGGGGTCAAAGCGGCTCCAACTTTGGACCCGACCAGAGCCCCGACGCTACTTCCCTGTAGCCGTCGACCATCGCGACATCTCTGCTTCCCTGCTGCCGGTAGCCACCGCAACCGCACCGACCTCACCGGCTAGGCAGAGCTGCCTACTTCACCGGGCCGCCAGATAGGTCGCACCCTCATCCCAAATCACTTTATTTACGTGTTAGTTGTCTGAATTTTATTCTGGGCCAATCGATTCCCAATGGGAAGCAGCACCCCTCGAGTCGGCGGAGATCTTAGGCTGCCGGTTGGCTGGTGTCTAACGTAAGGGTGCGGTGGCGCAAGTTCGCTGCGGAAGAAGCGCTTAGATGGCTATCTTAGAGTTGCGTGGGTTGAAGATACTGCCGCCGCCGGATCTGGATGACGGCGAGTCTTTGTGGATTGGCCTGGGGGCGGTGCAACCACGGCAGTGCGGTGGGGCGGTGAGCGGGGTTTTGGTCGGGGCCACGGACGACGGAGGCAGGCTGTTCTGCCGGTGGTCGCTGGCTCTTCGGGGAATAGTGTCAGCCGGGAGGCATAAGACGGCCATCAAGCCATCCGACGTAGATTGAACGGTACCAAAATAAAATAAAATCGTGTGACCCCAATTTAGTCTTCAGTCAACAGATGTGTGACCATTCTCGTACCTTGCTGTTGATCTCTTAGGGTATTTCTTCAGACCAGAGAGATGTGTCGTTCTTAACATTATGCATTTTCTGCATCTTCAGCGACACCGTCTTCCGACTCACCGCAACTGCTCTAACAAGGGAAGCATACACCAGAAGGGAGCTATAGTCCCCACTCAATAGTTGCCTGCATCGAATGTGCGTGCCCGACATGGACAGCCACAACAACTGCAGGGCCGTCGACAAGTCAGCACATGATTCTCACTCCTATGGATGGCGGCCAGATAGGTTGTACCCTCATCTTACTTATGTGCAACATTTATGGCTTTGTTATTCATTTAAGCATTGAAAATAGATTATCACATTTCACTGTATATTCATGCTGATCTCTTACGGGTCTTGTTCAGGAGTTAACACTATTCCATAGTTCAGCTAAGAGACTTGTTCTTTAGGTAACGTTGTTCCATAGTTATCATCCATCAGCCAATGCTATCCCACAGGCTGGTGATTATAGCATTAGACACTTCTAGTATAACCTATGTTGTTCCTTAATACTTTTGTGTGCCATCTAGTTAGTCTCAAGTACAAACGATACATATTCTGTAGCTTGCATCTGTGTTCTCCCTTTAGTTTTTAAGACTTGTTGCTTCTAGTTAACCCCAGTCCTACTATTTATGTCGTCTCCTACAGGCACTCATTACATAAATCTAACTACTAATTGTCTTCCATGCATGTCAGATGTAATTGCACACACTGCTTTATCCACAAGAACCTCACAGAGCAATGTAACGGCCAACAAACTTGACGTCAATGATACCCAATATGATGGAACATGTAAAGGCAGTTCTTCACAAGACTTGCAGAAAGATGATGAATCCTATTCACCCCATAAGGTCCTTGCTCTAACTTGGCCCTTGACATGGGTACAACATGCATATAATGTCCTGGAGTGCATCTACTCTGTTGCAATGCCTTGTGCTTCGCCTGCTGATCATGCATGGAAATATGGCATGCTTTCCTATTTCTTATTACCTATTCCATTAATGATAACATGTTTTCAAATTCAAGTACTGTCATTCTACTCTATTGCAATGCCATCTGCTTAGTTTGGACACCATGCTTCTCAATATCTCATGCATTGTTATTCATCAGTATGTACTTCATCTGTCTATCATACCATGTTCCTTTTTTACATTGAAGTGTTGTTCTAGTGGTCTCTTGCAATGCCATCTTAGTTTCCCAATCATACACGCATATGTTGCCTTAGTGTTTTTCTGCAATGTATTCCACTAGCATACAGTTTTACATCCAAGTAGTGTTTTTACACTGTTGTCCTGTCATATCCCCAGCTCTTACATCATAATCCCTCCGTCCGGATTACATGTCGTAGAAATAGATAAAATTGGATGTATCTAGAATTGAAATACGCCTAGACCCATCCGTTTATTTCCGGATGGAGGGAATACATGTCAATATGTCATGCCTTTGCATTCTTCAGTACCTATTCCATCTCTTATATAGTTATTTTATAATTGAAGCACCATACTTCTATATAAGGCATGCAAGGGGAAGACGGCTATGTTAGAATCTGAAGGGTTACAAACCAGGTCTTTGCAAAAGATCCAAACGCCAGGAGATAATAAACCAACTCCAGTTTTCATAGATACTGCTCCACCACAAAGAAACCCAACTCCCACTGATAATAAGAAGATTCCAGTGCCCAAAGAACTAGTCCACTCCAGTCCAGCAAAAACATGTCAACTCCATTCTAAGAAGCATGTGCGTATCCTCGCATCATGAAATTTTATAGCATTCTGATCATATTTTCTACATGTTTCTTACCCATCTCTCTTTTAGAAAATAATCTTAAAGGATAAAAGACTTTCTGTACTGGGATCGTATTCGAGGAAAGTATCTTGCAAGAATTCTCTGTGCTCCAATGCTGATGTAAGTACCTGCTGTATATGACAATATTTTTACATCAGCATGTATTTTGTTAATCAATGTGAATACAACCTTTATCTAATCTAAATTCAGTTTTAGCAAAATGTTAAAGGTGACAATTTTGATTTTTGTAAGGAAAACTACCTGGTAGTTTTGCATAGTGAGCTGCATGAGTGTACTATCTCATATCATGCACATTACTGAATTGTAGTGTTGCTCTGGTTGCCCATTCATTCATTGTGTCAATGTTGCTTTCGTATTACCTTACCTGGCTGATGATGGATGTGCCATATTGTGTTAAGTTGGTGTAGGCTGGTTTGGTCTGGTTGCCCAAATATTCGTTGTGTCAATGTTGCTTTCTTATTATCTAACCTTGCCAATGATAGCAAATGCTAGTGTGTTAATTTGGTGCAGGCTGCTGAAGATAAGAAGACAAACTCTGAAAACAGCAAGGCAACCCCATTGTTTCTTTCCAATAAATCTAGGCTAGGTAATATGGCAATAACTCATGATTAATCTATTCGGTTCCCCTCCTAATTTATGTTATGATGCAGTGGTTGAGACACTCTCCACTATCAATAATACAAGAATGCCAAAATGTCATGCAACGGAAAATATGTATGTTTATGGGCCAATTAATGGCTGAAGAAATGATGGAAATGGTGGAGGAATCAGAGCTGCACATTCATGCGCAACAACAACTGATCAATGTTTTCAGAGACAGCGTAGCAAAGCAGCAAGAACTTGCCCACATGCTTATGGGCGTCATCTGCGCTGAGGTTGCGGATTGTGACATTGTAGATCGTTAGGTTCTGTTCATTTATTTCCACTGGCATCAATCTTTGATTGCCCAGTGGATGTAATTTCCTGTAATATATGCTGGATGTGCAACGTTTTTCCCTGTATGTCGTACCTTTGCTTGATCGGTTTTGGTCCTATGCATAATGGCTTGTCGTAATGGGCTCAAATTATCTAATTGGGCCATCTAATTGGGCCTAAAGACATGTACGAACTTTAGTGGGCCCATTAAGTTAATGGGTCGTTACCAGGCCGAAAGTTAATGGTCGGCCCTCTTACCTCCCCCGTAGTGAAGAGTCTGACTTCGAAGCGGGCAATAGGTGGGCCTACTTGATTTCATGGGCTGTTAACATGCTGTTACTAAGGTCGGGCTACATATGGCCCAACTATACCATGGGCCTTTAGCAAGCCCAAAGAGACAGCGGGCTCGTACTGGACCATGAAGAGCATGGGCCGCTAAGAGGCCAAAAGTCATGTCGTACTGTAAATGGCCCAACTGTGTTGTGGGCCTTTAGCAGGACGAAAGAGAAACCGGGCTGGTATTGGACCATGAAGAGCATGGGCCGTTAAAAGGCCAAAAATCAGGTCCGACTACAAATGGCCAACTCATTTATGGGTTGTCAACAGGCTGAAAGACACACCGGGCCTGTAATTGGCCCAACACTTAAATGGATCGCTAAAAGGTCAAAACTAAGGTCCGACTACAAATGGCCCAACTCATTTATGGGCCGTGAACAGGCTGAAAGACACACCGGGCCAGAAATTGGCCCAACACTTAAACGGGTTGCTAAAAGGCCGAAACATGTACATCCTGAAAATTGGCCCATCCCTTGAATGGGCAGTTAATAGGCCGAAATCACATCGGGCCGATATTCAGCCCAAACATATAGCGGGCTGTTAACAGGCTCGAACTGATGCTGGGTTGCAATGGTGTCAAATCTTTAACGGGCCGTTGACGGGCCGAATTGGCACATCTCGTATGGGCCCACTACCTCTTGAGCACTACGTTGGTTTTCCCTTGAAGAGGAAAGGGTGATGCAGCAAAGTAGCGTAAGTATTTCCCTCAGTTTTTGAGAACCAAGGTATCAATCAAGTAGGAGACTACACGCAAGTCCCTCGTACCTACATAAACAAATAAGAACCTTGCAACCAACGCGATAAAGGGGAAGTCGAGCTCGTGGCGGCAGCCGGCATTCGGTGTTAGCGGGTTAGGCGCTACGACGCATCTCAGGATGAGACGGTGAGGTCCACGTCTTCCTGGGAGTGCCCTGAGTGTGGGGACACGCTCGGTTTGGACGGAGGCAAGCCGAAATGACGACGGCGACAAGTCTGGCGCCGGCGAGGTCTCGGCCTCGATGGAAATGAGGACTATGCTGAGGTATTAAGCATGGGGCAGGGGGTTCGGTAGAGGAGCTCACGGCGAGTCGGACGAGGGTCTCAGCGAGCTCGGGGAAGGTTGGACGACGTCAGGGCATTGCCGGGGATCTCGGAGATTGGGGGTTGAAGACGACGGTGGTGACGGTGTTGCAGGCCTCCTGCGGTCGCATGCTTTGACGTGTGGCTCCATGGCATCGAGGAGGAGCTAGGGGACCGGACGGCGAGGCATGCGCGGTGGTTGCGGTGGTTCTCGTCGACGCTCTCGGACGCGAGCGAGGAGAGCGGGGGGGGGGGGGGGGGGGGGGGGGGGGGGGGGGGGGGGGGAAGGCAGAGGGAAGGAGAGGGACACGGGAGAGAGAAGGAGAGGGCCAGGGGGTGCGTGGCAACGCCTAGGGAGACCCGGCGTGTCGAGGAGGCAACCAGGCAGGCAGGAGGTGGTCGGCACACGGCAACCACGCGCCCTCGTGCCTTCTGGCACGAGGTTGAAGGAGGCGACGTTGTGGCTGGGTCTCTACAGTGGTGGGCCGCAGCTGGGCCGCTAGGTGGGCTGCGTCAAGTAAGTCCACTCTCTCTCTTTCTTTACTAATTTGTTTCTTTTTTCTACTTCTGTCTTTGTTTTCTGATTTAGCAAAAATACTAAACCACTTTTGTTGCTCCTAAAAATATCCATGTGGACTGTAGATATAATACCAGAGTCACTCATAAAGTTTCAGGATTATTGGAGATGTATTTCGTTTATAACAGAAATAAATCCAATTCAAACAGTTTATGATTTAAATCAAAGGCCCAAAATAATATTTTGAAGCCTCCAAAAATATTGGTTTGAATTTTATTCTTGCCAATATTTTTCAAGGTTTAACCGGAACATTTTCTTGGGCTTCTTTGATGAGATTTTAATGTTGATTATTTCTGAACTTATTTCTGAGGGTTTCAACTAACCTCAATTCAACTTTTAGAATATAGGCATGATGCAAGATGCTCACTCATGTAATTAGCTACAAGCAAATTCTAGGGCTATGACAACTCACCCCCACTAACAAGAATCTCGTCCCGAGATTCAAGTCGTGAGGTAAGAAGACAAAGGGGACACAAACTAACACAATCTTCATGATCCAATTGCTCTTCTTGAAGATGTTGATTCATTGCATCATCTTTGTCTTGACATCTTTGCTTTTGAAACATTCATGCCAACCTATGACGACAAAAGGAAACTCTACAGGAATTGATCCCCTCGAAGTTTGAGCACTCAAGATCAACTCATGGAGTGAGACGAAAGAACGCCTCTTGAGCTGAGAGACAAGACACACATCAGGGGTGAAAGGAAACAGATGACGATTGCCCAATTTGGTAAGCAACACTTCCATACTTGAAAAGATGGTGAAAGGGTTTCTCAAAGTAGCGAGGAATTAAATTGTCAAGATTCCATAACGGGACACCTTAGAAGAGGTGACTCGTAGAATTATTCCCTTAAGTGGCAAAAAGAATTACTTTTGATACAAAGATCATTGAAACTCTTTATACCAGCCAAAGGCAATCACAAATGATCGTTTGAAGGAGTTCAGAAGAATGGCATACTCTGACTAGAATGGATGATGTGGACTACCTTGTTGAAGACAACGTAATGGATGGTCTCTACTTATCATCGGAAATGGAGGGAACCCGTGGTAGGATGGCACAACGGTGGTGCAAGATGGGAATAAAATGCAAATGCTGGGAATGATTCTAGTAACTGGGGAGAAACCCAACAGTAGAGAGTGAGTCCACTGTTTGAAAAGGTTATAACATAACCGAGGAAACTGGGAGCAAATCCCAATTAATGCCAATGATAAAAACCTAGTGCTTGCGCGTGCTCTCAAGAACTCGAGCATTTCCATATTCATCAAGGTTTTGCCAATATCCGTGTCAAGGATCCTAGCAACACAACATACTACCATGATGAATGGTGATGGATGGTGCGGATGCAAAGGAAGCTAACACCTTCTCATATTTCACCTTAACGAGGCAAGGAAACCGAATCTGGATGGTCGACCGAGAGACATTTAGCACTCCCCTTCTAATGTTCTCCTTGATGTGCTAGCGTAACCCATTTACTGCTATGGTTTGGTATCTAGGGCATTAAGTAAAAGGTCGGACTTCGGGAACACAAGAATCCATAAGGAGCAACTTCTGGAGTATATCCTATGAGATCCTTATGGGGAGGTTGCCAACTTCCTCAATCAAGAAACTACAATAATAGGTCTTCCGGCTGGGTGTGTTGGCCACGACATCCGCTTTACCGGGTTATAGAGAGACCAATATTATAGTTCTTGGGACACGTTCCAACCATCATATCTGCCTGAGATTCAGATCTGGTTGGTGTCAGGATATTCCAGACTCATCAAGTCTAGAGAGAAAAATGAAAGTTTGCAACACAAATCGAGGAGATGATGTTGCGAGATTCTCGGGAAATGAACTATGATAGCAAGCCCCAAAACATGAGCTGGTTCTGCTACACCCATGTGAACACGTTGTCCCGGACAAGCATGATCACATGGTAGTCTTACAACAAAATACTACCGAGTTCTGGTAGGGAACCATCATTAATGATGTCGAAGTCTCCGCGCGGAAGTCTAAAGTAATAACCTTAGAACATACTCCTTTATCTTGAACAAATCAATCAGGGGCTTGGTGTGCTAGGAATTACGTATGGAATGGAGGTAGCGAGCCTGTCAAACCAAGCATACTTCACACATGCATGACTGACTTGGGATGGTACCAGAGGAAACAAAAACAATCTTTCTCGAACTCATGGCAAAAACTTGCACCAAACGCACGTGAATTAGAGAAAGTCACTTCTTTCATCCAACATATGCTTCATGAACGAGACATGAAGATAATGCTTTTAGAAGTTTCCAACACTACTGATGTTCAACATGAATCATGGACAAGATGGAAATGTTGCCGATGGGTTCAACAACAATCCATCCATGCTTCCATATAGATGGAATTCCACAGTTAAGTGAACACGGTGATAGCATTGGTCAGACCAAAATATATAATGGTGCATGCTCGATGGGTCAACCATGAGTAAGACAACATTATGAACATTGTTGGTTCTGATTTGATTTGAGGATAGCCCGCACTCAAATCAAAGTTTGGACAATACAATAGATCCAAGAACTGATCACGAGGACCAATCGATGAAGATATCATCTTTCTTCAACACACACACACACACAAAAAGATATCCTTTAACATGAACTAAGTCAGACAAGCTTTTATCTTCCAACTCTCCAAGTTGTTATTTAGCTTAACCAACTAGCTCAGGGGTATCCAACACAGATTCTTGGAGAAGGGGTGGTTTACAAGAAACCAACTTGATCACGAACTCAACATAGCGGTCAAGTGACAACCTGGTAATGCTTCCGAGAAGATATTCGGAAAATCACGAACCACCGATATGTTACTAAGCTCGAGAACAATCTTGCTTTTTAGGGCAAGACGATGTGATCAAGAGAGTGATGGATTGACACAATCCCATCTCATTGATCGAGGAGTGCACCAGGAAAAATGGACTAGGTCGCACGATCAGTCCTAGGATGGTGATTCAATAACCAACATGCTAAGGATGAGAATATTGTCCTTTAACTACCAAGCAACGCAATTGCTAGGAGTATTGATTTCACACATCATGATTCACTTGTCGGTATTTCGGTTGCAGCAACACGAGAACCGAGGAATGAACAACGATGGCGAGAGGTATCACTGTATCAAAGATTTTATAAGATGGTGTGCAATTCCCATGACATTCTTGACATAAGACGGTAATACTTCAGGGTAGAACAGAATCAAAAGCTGGATTGGCATTTTGATCTGCGGTACACAACTATTTTGACCCAACCCTGGCTATGGATGAGGTACTGGAGTTTGTTTCTCCTAGTCATTCTGAAATAGAATGGCTTGACAGACCCCAAGAATAATAAGCATTGATAACACGGATGCACAATTTTTTTTGAGGAATTTGACAGTGGGAGAGAACTCCCACTGTATATTTTCATATATCTATATAAATGGGGTGTTTACATAGACATACCACTCACATACATCCAGCTCCACTCTTGGTGTAACCACCAAGGGTGGGGCAAACTACGCCATGATCACTGTTATACACTTGTCTATAAGTAAGTTAAGAGGGTAAAAGGAAACACAGCAGGACTCAGCTAAGTGTGTCACAGTATGAAAGCAGGTCATCTCTACGTGTACCCTTAACTCTATGTTGTAGAAGCCCCAAGTCTTCTTTGAATCGATGGAACCAAGATGTAATGCTTGGGGCTACACCTCTGAAGTGTTTATTGTTTCTTTCCTTCCACAAACTCCAGGCAGCAGTGAAGAATGCTTCAATGAAGAAAGGATTGGGCCAGTTGGGTCGTGCGTTTTGCAACGCGTCAAACCTATTTTGAAAATCAATCCAGTGAGCACCTATCTTGGCCCAACACCTTTCGCTGAACTGGCAAGTGAAGATCATATGCTCGAGAGTCTCATCAGTATTCTGCCCACAAAGGAGACATGTGAAGTCATTCCCGATGTCATAGTGTCTTCTTCTCAGCATGTCACGTGTGTTTAACCTGTCATGTAGCAGCAGCTAGCCAAATACTTTGATTTTCATCATATAGTTTGATTTCCAAAGGAGCGGAAAAGTGGGATGAACTGTTGCATCACGGAAGAAACAGTTATAGTAGTCTTTTGGTTTGTACTCAGCTGTCTCCCAAGTGTAGAGCCAAACATCAGATATTGTTGTGGATGGGTGTATACGGGATGCTGCATGTTGAACATCTTGCACCTCATTGAGCGCACGAGCAGACAACGGTAGGTGAAAGGTTTCTTGTAGTTCATTGTTGGCCCAGAAGTCAGCGACCGTCATGTCTTCATGCAGAGCAAATGAAAAGGCACGGGGGTGTGATGTTTGTAGCACATCAATTGACCACAAGTCTTTCCAGAGCAGCGTAGTCGAGCCATCAACGACTTGGACACGGGTGATCCCTCGGTAAATGGGCGTTAATTTGAGAATGTCTTTCCACCAGAAAGAATCGGCCAAATCAACCGCATGAGGCACCTGGTTGGCATACCGATTATCCCAAAGCATAGTAACCCATGGTACGTCCAATTTGTTATAGAACTTGTGCAAAAATTTCAACAGGAGGGTTTCGTTGTGGATTTTAATGTTGATCACTCCTAACCCACTGGTGCATTTGGGCTTGCACACCAGTTCCCAGGCTGCAAGTGAATTACATTTGTCGCCTTGGTCGGTTTTCTTTGTCCAGAGACATCTCCTTCTAATCTTGTCAAGAATTTCGATCAGTTTCGGAGGGAACTTGAGCGTGCACATGGCAAACACCAGAAGGGATGTGACCGATGCATTGAGCCAGGAGAGGCGGCCCCCATAGGACATCATAGCGATCGTGGCAGTGAGACGACGCTCCATTTTGCAAACTAGAGGCATGAATTCTTGAATGGTTGGTCTTGTAGTGCCAAGCGGCAGGCCCAGGTAGGTGAAAGGCATAGTACCAACAGTGCAACCGAAAACGGCGGCGAGGCTAGATGCCGCACTTGCATCCAGGTTGATTGGTATGAGCGTCGACTTGTGAAAGTTAATTTTGAGGCCAGTTGAGGATGCATAGTCAGAAAGAATGTTCTTGACATGGGCTGCTTGTTGCGGGCAGGCAGGTAGGACAAGGAGGGTGTCGTCCGCGTATTGAATCACTGGGTAATCATTTTGGCCATTGCAGGGAAAAGCAGGCTGATATCTCCACGTCGAAAAGCATCATTGACCGCGCCTTGAAGTAGCTCAGCTGCCAGGACGAAAAGGAGGGGGGATAGAGGATCACCTTGCCGCACACCGCATCGGCAAAGGAACTGCCGGCCTGGGACCCCATTAAGAAGGACGGACGAGCGACCCGAGGAGAAGAGGCACTTGATCCAGGAGATCCACTTGTCATTGAAACCCATCTACTGCATAATGCGGATCATCGGTTCATGCGCGATAGTATCGAATGCTTTGGCGAAATCAAGTTTAAGAACGATGATTGGCCGGCCTGAGCTTTGGCATTGATAAAGATATTGATAAGCCCATGCCAGACAATCCTGTATAGTACGACCTTTAATGAACCCATACTGATTCCGGTGGATGAGGGTGAGAATGACACGTTGAAGTCTGTCTGCTAGCAGTTTGGTAATTAGCTTGAGGCAGTAGTTGAGCAAAGTAATGGGTCTGAAATCATTGACTATTTCTGGAGAGTTGATCTTAGGTATAAGTGTGATAAGGCCATCATTGATACTACTGACATCCAATGTACCTTCATAGAATTGATCACATAGGGCATAAAAGTCATGTCGAATGATGGGCCAGCATGCTTTCAAAAACGCCCCACTAAAGCCATCTGGGCTAGGTGCGCGGTCCGGAGGCATACCTTTGACCACATTATCGATTTCCTCATGTGAAAAAGGAGTGGTAAGCTGGTCAAGATTGGTAGCGTGGGGGATAATGGTTGAAAGATCAAATTTCATTTCTGAAGGGGAGACCGTACCCAGGCGGTTTTTGTAGGTTTGAAACAAGAGGGCCTCTTTTGCAGGATGATCGTCAACCAATGTGCCATCCTTAAGCTTGAGTGAGGAGATATTGTTTTGGCGATATCGTTCCATGGCCACAGCTTGGAAAAACTTGGAGTTTTCATCTCCAAACTTGATCCAGCGAATAGTACAGCGCTTCTTCCAATAGAGTTTTTGATATTTGAGCAGTATCATCAAGTGTGACTTGAGGATACGTCTGAAGTTCATTTCTGGAATTGAAAGGATTCGTTTATTCTCCAGCTCGTCTAAGTCCGCCAGGACATTGTTACAGTTCGTGATGGCCACTGATAAACGAGAAATATTCTTACTCCAAATTTTGAGAGCGTGTCGAAGAGCTTTGAATTTTCGGCAAAGGATTGTGGCAGCATTTGCGTTCCTAACTGGCCGTTCCCAAACCTCTCTAACTATGTCCATAAACCCTGGGTGTAAGGTCCAATAGGATTCAAAGTGAAAGAGCTTGGATCGGGGGATTTTGGTCTCTATGGTGACAATGCAAGGGATGTGGTCAGAAACAGGCTTGCCAAGGGGTTTAACTAGCGTCTTAGGATATGCGTTAGTCCAATGCAAGGATGTGAAGAACCAGTCAATCTGCTCAAGCAGAGGATCGATCTGCATATTGCTCCAAGTATAAGTTCTACCTTTCATCGGGAGCTCAATTAGTTGCTGCTTACAAATTATGTCATTGAACGTAATCATGTTGTGAATGTTACCCCCAGGTTTATTACGATTGTCCGGAGCTCTCATGTAGTTAAAGTCGCCCAATTACTCCTGACTATCAATTGATAGACGATGGTCGGAATACAAATGAAGAGGGACAACTCAAGGGGACATATATCTTTTTGAGTTGTGGATGCATAGATTAATATGTCGAACCAAGTTCAACAGGTTTCTTCCAGATAACCCATGCAGAAAGGTAGAACTGGCAGAATCACAATTATGAATGGAGAACTCCTCAAGAGTACTCTGATTGTGATCTTTTGGTTCAAAGAACTTCTACCTTAATGGTTCATGGTATTTGGAAGAAGGAAATACCACGGACCTCGAGGACTGTCGCAAGGTTACTAATATCCTAAAGGAACTAGGAACACTATCAACATGAAGTAAGTAGGGTAAATCTCGGGTTCAAGAACCCAGGAATAGAATGCCTATTAACTAAATGGCATCACGGGATGCTTTCGAGAATGACGACCAGAATCATCACACTAGGAATATAAAGCATTGCTAGATTACTGGGTGGTTCTCTAGGATGCCTAGGGTCATATACTAGCTCCAACATATATGTCAAGGCAATGGAGTACCTGAACAGACCGTTTAGTGTGCTTAATCTGGACCAAAAGGACATCGGGAACTGGGAGGAAGGATTTGCAAATGCATCAGATTCTTTAGAAACCTGGGATGACTCGGATAGCATAACAGCTATAAATGCTCAAAAAGATTTGAGACATCCTGCAAATTGGTGGCGTAACCACTTAACATCACAATATCAAGGTTCCGAGATCAACTATGAACATACGGGAGTAGTAGAAACTGAACTGAGACTTGAATCCATCAACCCTATAAGTCTATAGATTAGTAACACGTGATCCTGATAGAAAGAATAGAAAGCCTAGTTCCTTAACCCCGTAGGAAAGATAAGATGACTCGGATCATAAGGGAATAAGGTAGAGGAGTAAAAAAGAGCCTTACGTTCCCTTCCACAATCAATTCCCTTACATAACTAAAGAATTTCTAGACTCAACTTCGACCAGTTTGGCTTGGTAATCCTACAGGCAGTTAGGCTCTGATGCCAAAGCTGTCGGGACCCCGATCCTAAGTCACACCAATCTAGCATGTAACAAATCATATCACTTTGCAGCCTCACGCACGGTATTCCCACAGGTGCCACCTTACCTGGCCCGAGACCATTTGCGCCTTTTAGCTCATGTATATGATAGTGTCGCTAGCATCCATATGACACAGAACCCAGGCCGACATGACTAGTCGTAAACCCAAAGTGGCACTAACTTACAGGGACAGGCATACATGACCCAGCAACGAACGTGTCGGTCATCAGCGAGTGAATCCGGGCTGTAGCAGCTGGGCTAACAGGACTACGGGAACCTGGGCTGTAGCAGGCTAGCAGGACTCCGGAAGTCACCGCGTGACATTTCCCCGAAGGGACAAACACAAGAATGATGTGGGACACATGCCGGCCAGTCTAGGTGTTCCGGAGTAGTAGTAACTGGGCTAGCAGGACTCCGGTAAACCGGGCTATAGCAGACTACCATGGCTCAGTGGAAGCACCAGACTACGTTTCCCCATAAGAGGGGCTACCAAGGATAGACAACTAGGTTGTCAGATCCCACACATACCAAGCATTTCAATCATACACACAATATGCTCGATATGTGTAAATACAACATGGCATCACAACAAAACTCTACGACTCAAAGTATTTATTCATAAGACTCTGAAGAGCCAGATATTACAAACATGGGTCTCATGACCCAGCATTCAAGTCATACAAGCAATAGCACATGCGGAAGCTTAACATGTCTGTGTACAGACATCTACAAATGAAAAAGGCTGAGAAGCCTGACTAACTACCAAATCCTGCCAAGGGCACAAGATCGTAGCTGAGGTATTAAGCTAAATGTCGAAGTCCAGGCGGAACTACTAGCGAGACTGAAGTCTCTCTGCAAAACATAAATTAAGCAAACGTGAGTACAAATGTACCCAACAAGACTTACATCAGAACTAGTTACATATGCATCGGTATCAACAAAGGGGGTGGTGGAGTTTAACTGCAGCAAGAAAGCTTTGACTCGGTGGCTATCCTAAACTACGACTACAAGTAACTCTTTTGAGGTGGCGCACATGAGTCCACATATTCACCATATCAATACACCACTATGGATCCGCTCCCGTCTCCCTACGAGAACACCATCCATAGCACTCACGCTTATCTTGCGCATTTTAGAGTATCCACTTTCACTTGTCTATGAACTGTACAGGCAACCCAGAAGTTATTTACCGCGGACACGGCTATTCGAATAGATGATGTTAACCCTACAGGGGTGTACTTCTTCACACACACTCTCGCCACTTACCGCCATGTACACGTCATGTATCTCGGCAACCTTCAAGCGGAAGCCTGATGAGGGTGTCGGCCACGACCTGACTAACCACACAAGTCTCTAGTCCAGGTTTATCGCCTATTCGGGTTCCATCCGCAAGGAGATCCGGCCGGGGTTTCGCTCACGGCCCCAAACGATGGGAGCAGGGTTCCCGAGGCACCAAACGGGCGTCCCGATACACCGTGCCTCGTGTCTCTACCGCATCATAGCCCAACCCAAGGGTCAGAACTAAGCACGGCCCCCAACACATATCCTACAAACACCAGAAACTAGTTGTAACTCCTGGACAGAGATCAGGTTGATTAATAAGTCGAGAGAGCTTGGAGTGCCCGGAGCCCAATGTGTGGTAGTAGCTGTTCATGGATCACAAAGACAGAACACAGTTCCTAAGGATGATTTCAATGAGACAACCCACCATGTACTCCTACATGGCCTCTCACTGCTAACTTTACCAAATCGTGTTCACACACTTAGCTCACACACGGTAGGACATGTTCATCACCATTCCAATTCATCCCCGATGAATCAGACCTGACTCAACTCTAAGCAGTAGCAGGCATGACAAACAAGCATGAATGAGTAGGCACATCAGGGCTCAAACAACTCCTACTCATGCTAGTGGGTTTCATCTATTTACTGTGGCAATGACAGGTCATGCAGAGGAAAAGGGGTTCAACTACCGCAGCATGTAAGAGTTGAATCGTTGTTGTCCTAATGCAGTAAAAGAGAGCAGGAGCGAGAGAGTGGGATTGTATCGGAATGAACAAGGGGGTTCCGCTTGCCTGACACTTCTGAAGATAGTATAGTTCTTCATCGGTGTCATCGAACTCATCGTCGGAACCACGTCTACTGAGAGGGGACAATCACCGGCAACGAGAGGGAACAAAATCAATGTAATGCAATAATATGATGCATGAATGTGACATGGAAATATGATGTTTATTGAGCTAATGCAACTAGCAACCATATTAAATGAAGATGGTTTCAACCAAAGGTTCAAATTCAAACTCCATATGTGATTATTTAAATGCCAATTATGCAAATTGTCATATACAACAACCTTAGGTTGTTCAAACATGCATGCAAATGGTACAGATGGATAGACTAGATTTTTCTGATCATTTTTCATATATAACTTATTTCATTTGGAGTTACGGTTTAATTTCTATGATTTTTAGAAGTTTCAAACATTTTCTGAAATAAATAAATCATTTCTGATTTATTTAAAACTCCAGAAAACACTTACTGCGTCAACATTACATCACTGTGACGTCAGCGGGTCAACTGGGCAGCCAGGGTCAAACCTGACCAGTGGGTCCCGCATGTCAGTTACTAACTAAACTATCCTGGTTTAATTAGCGCTAATCCTAGATTAATTAGTGTGGCCAGGCCCGCGTGCCAGTCACTCAAAGGGGAGCCAAACCCAGCCAACCGGGGTCAAACTCGCCGGAGTTGACCCGTGGCTCGTCGCCGACGAGGCCAGAGACGGCGGAGGCATTCGGGTTTCGTCCCACAGTGACCAAATCGAAGGCCGAGGCCATCTACGGAACAAGGAGACTCATCCGCGTTGAATGGTGCGAGCGGGAGAATCTAGGGTGGAGCGAGCTCGTGGCGGCGGCCGGCGTTCAGCGTTAGCGAGTTAGGCGCTATGGCACATCTCAGGACGAGATGGTGAGGTCCACGGCTTCCTGGGAGTGCCCTGAGTGTGGTGACGCGCTCGGTTTGGACGAAGGCAAGCCAAAACGACGACGGCGACAAGTCCGGCGCCGACGAGGTCTCGGCCTCGACGTAAACGAGGACTACGCTGAGGTATTAAGCATGGGGGCAGGGGGTTCGGTAGAGGAGCTCACGGTGAGTCCGACGAGGGTCTCACCGAGCTCGGGGAAGGTTGGACGACGTCGGGGCATTGCCGGCGATCTCGGAGATCGGGGGTTGAAGACGATGGTGGTGACGGCATTGCAGGCCTCCTGCGGTCGCGTGCTTTGACGTGTGGCTCGGTGGCTGCGCTAGTGCTCGTCGGCGCTCTCGGACGTGAGCGAGGAGAGCGGGGGGAAGAAAGGCAGAGGGGAGGGGAGGGACGCGGGAGAGAGAAGGAGAGGGCCAGGGGTGCGTGGCAACGCCTAGGGAGACCCAGCGTGTCCAGGAGGCAACCAGGCAGGCATGAGGTGGTCGGCGCGCGATGACCACGCGCCCTCGTGCCTTCTGGCATGAGGTTGAAGGAGGCGGCGCTGTGGCTAGGTCGCTACAGTGGTGGGCCGCTAGGTGGGCTGCGTCAGGTAAGTCCACTCTCTCTCTTTCTTTACGTTTCTGTTTTCTATTTCTGTCTTTGTTTTCTGATTTAGCAAAAATACTAAACCACTTTTGTTGCTCCTGAAAATATTCATGTGGTCTGTAGATATAATACCAGAGTCACTCATAAAGTTTCAGGATTATTGGAGATGTATTTATTTTATAACAGAAAAATCCAATTAAAATAGTTTATGATTTAAATCAAAGGCCCAAAATAATATTTTGAAGCCTCCAAAAATATTTGTTTGAATTTTATTCTTGCCAATATTTTTCAAGGTTTAACAGAAACATTTTCTTGGGATTCTTTGATGATATTTTAATGTTGATTATTTCTGAACTTATTTCTGAGGGTTTCAACTAACCTCAATTCAACTTTTAGAATGTAGACATGATGCAAGATGCTCACTCATGTAATTAGCTACAAGCAAATTCTAGGGTTGTGACAGAGATCTAATAGAGATAATAATAATCAGATAAACATTTTCGGTATTTTTATGATATATATTGAAAGTAAAGATTGCAAAATAAAATAGATTGGAAACTTATATGATGAAAAATAGACTCAGGGCCATAGGTTTCACTAGTGGCTTCTCTCAAGATAGCATAAGTATTACGGTGGGTGAACAAATTACTGTCGAGCCATTGATAGAAAAGGGCATAATTATGAGTCTAGGCATGATCATGTATATAGGCATCACGTCCGCGACAAGTAGACTGAAACGATTCTGCATCTACTACTATTACTCCACACATCGACCGCTATCCAGCATGCATCTAGAGTATACCTGGCCATGGGCAGCCCGGCCCGGTCGGCCCGACCCGACCCGGCCCGAAAAAGCCCGACCCGGCCCGACCTTGTCCATGGGCCGGGCTCGGGCCTAGGTTTTGAGCCCGAAGCCCGGGCCGGGCCGGGCCTAGGCCCGTCAATTTCGTCATTTAAGGAAGAGGCCCGGCCCGTGGCTCGAGGCCCGACGGGCTTTTAGTGTGATGGGCCAGGCTCGGGCCCGATTTTTAGGCCTGACTGTCGGGCCGGGCTCGGGCCTGGGTTTTTTGCATCGGGCTTTGGTTGGCCCAGCCCGAAGCCCGGCCCGGCCCGAGGAATGGCCAGGTATAATCTAGAGTATTAAGTTCATAAGAACAGAGTAACGCATTAGGCAAGATGACATGATGTAGAGGGATAAACTCAAGCAATATGATATAAACCCCATCTTTTTATCCTTGATGGCAACAATACAATATGTACCTTGCTGCCCCTGCTGTCACTAGGAAAGGACACCGCAAGATTGAACCCAAAGCTAAGCACTTCTCCCATTGCAAGAAAGATCAATCTAGTAGGCCAAACCAAACTGATAATTCGAAGAGACTTGAAAAGATAACCAATAATACATAAAAGATTTCAGAGAAGAATCAAATATTGTTCATAGATAAACTTGATCATAAACCCACAATTCATCGGATCTCGACAAACACACCGCAAAAGGAGTTACATCAAATAGATCTCCAAGAAGATCGAGGAGAACATTGTATTGAGATCCAAAGAGAGAGAAGAAGCCATCTAGCTAATAACTATGGACCCGAAGGTTTGAGGTAAACTACTCACACATCATCGGAGAGGCCATGGAGTTGATGTAGAGGCCCGCCGTGATCGATTCCCCCTTCAGCGGAGCTCCGGAAAAGGCCCCAAGATGGGATCTCTTGGGTACAGAAGGTTGCGGCGATGAAAATAGGGTTTCGTGGTGTTCCTGGTTGTTTTCGGGGTATATGAATATATATATATATAGTGGCACTATTCTGATCCTGGGATCAGAATATATATTTAGATCATGGCGCGCCCCTACATAGGAGCGATCAGGTTGTTTCTGAATTGCCCCACCAACCCCGACTAAAAAAGGACCATGAGGCCACACCCATGAACTGCCGCACCACCTCCCCTCGATCCCACAATCTAGTCACCGCCGATCTCGCCCTGGACCCGCCCTCGATCTCACAATCCAGTCACCGCCGATCTCGCCCGGGACCCGCCCCAGATCCACTCACCTCTGGGAGCCCTGCCTCGGAACAACCCTCCGACTCCGATTTCGCACCCCGCCCCCACCTCTCCTGCTCCGCCCCAAACCTCCCCGCCGCCGGTGCCCCGCTCGCCGCCGCCCCCATCAAAGCCAAGCGCCACCCCCCTGCCAACCACGTGAGCCACTACCATCCCTACCAACCCCAGGCGCCGCCACCCCGCGAACCACGCAAACCGCCGCCCTAGCAACCCCAGGTGTCGCCGGCTTCCTGCCGCTGCCATCGCGCTGCCGCTACCAGCCGCCTCCCGATCCACCGCCGTGCGTGCCACCCAAGCTCGCTGGTACTCGTGCATCTGCAAGCTACTCTCATTAGCCGTTGCCACCTCATGTACTCGCCGGCTTCCATACTTAAGAACAGCCGGAGAGCCCCTGTAACTTCTACATCCGCCCATGTATCCTCATGCTCTGCCTTCGCTCTTTGATTAGTTGACCTTCTAGCGAGGGCCACCTTGACCTTTGCCTGAAGCAGCTAATTTTTAATTCCTGGTACGCATGTTTTCTTGTTTTGTTCTTTATCCACTAGTAGGAACTAAAATGTATGTGCTTTCTCCGGTGCGTAAATCATGAGCAGAGGAGAGAAAAAAAATAGTGGAATAAGACTTGTGTGATATGAACAACGTTTGACAAATGACAATACAACTTTTGTGTTGCTTATTTTCTTATCAATGAGGTTTTTTCAACTTTAAACAGAGGATTAGGTTGTTTTGGCTCTTCCTAGTCTCTTTTGGTATGTTTCTCTGCAAAAAAATTGCTACACACTTGTGTGTTTGTTGCTGTTGTGATGGTATACTATGAAGAAAATGTTAAAGCATGGTGCAAACTCCATATATTTACGCCTAACTAGAAACCCCATAACACATACTGTTGGTTGACGGTTTCACAATTTCATGTGCGTATACTTTGCTCAAATATTTTCTTTATAAATGCAACAAATATTTCTTGCACGCATTGAAAAAAGATATGATCTTTCTTGTTCTGCAGGAAATCTTATGAAGTTTGTTTCTCAATTAACTTCCATGTAACTTCAAATATTCATCCTAACCCTACCACCTCTGAGTTTGCCGAGAAAAATATGTAAGTGCAAGTGTGTTTAGCAACAGGAAGTTCTACTAGTTCAAATTTTCTGTCATGTAAAATGCCTTATTGCGAGTGTGTGCAGTAATAGAAAGTTCTACTACAGATCACTATCAAGTTCAAGGACATTCCGTTGAGAAGAACATCGAGTCATCAACTCTAGAGCAGCGACTTAAGGCGGCCAAGTGAAGGCACCATCAACTCTGGAGCAGCGACTTAAGGTGTGGGCATCCGGTCACGGAGAGATGTTTGGAGTGCTGCATTCCGCTCGTTGTTGACCCCATGTCCGCAAATGGCCGAGATTATTGTCGTGTGTGTACTGCAGCGACGATCGAATCCGACCTTCACCAGCATCATCGTTCTTCCTTCTCTGGTTCACCAACGTGCACCGCCATCCACTTGTGACATTTCACACACTAATGTAAAAGACAAACATTTTTGTACAAGAGATGTTAATGTAGTACTGCTCATGGGCAAAAGTTTATCAAAGTTCTCGCAATTTTTTTTGTAAACAGTATAGAAATTAATGGAAGTTCGATTTGTGTATGCTTGTGAGACAAAAACCTCTTTCAGTTGATGTCAGCCAAAAAATGTGGATATGTTGTGCGTGTGTGTGTGTGCAGTACACCAAATTGAAAAATACTATTTTCTGTCATGTAGATCAAAGAAAGAACATAGAAAATTTAAAAATGTGGATACACACGTTTTCTATGTATGAGCAAAAAACAAGAAAAATGCATAATTCTTTCCTTCTTTATTTTCCTCTTTGTGATTGTGTCCTCTCCCTGTGTTTTTATAAAATGTCCACAATGAAAGAAAATGTGCCCTCTTCCCTGTGTGGTATGCGCATTTGGTTGCTTCACAAAAAAGTCCATGAAGTTCAAGTATTATTGCTGCTGAAAAAGTTCAAAAATAAAAGAACGAGGAGTTCCCAAAGTTTGGTGCTTTCGTCAACACCAGAGGTTCATAAAAAAGATGCTCAAGAGGAATGATAAAAATATTAGTTGATATGACAACCCCTTCAAGTCCAAAAATGAAAACCAACAAAGTTCAATAAAAAACCACTAATCCTAGAGTTCAAAAAATAAACAAAAAAGGTTAAAAAACTAGGAACATTCATGACATATGTGTAGAAGTTCAGAGGGAGCTATGAGAGAAAATTAGAGAAAAAAATAGGCACAAAAAAGAACAAACTTGTTTATTTCATGTAACAAAAACTTCAATAATTCAAGGGTGGGATTTAAAAGTCAAGACTCAAGATACGGGATGTGCAAGGGAGAAAAATCAACGGTGTAGACTTGAGTAATTCATGGTGGAAAACCAATAAAAATCAAGAAAAATCAGGTTTTCTCGTTACTAGAGAATAAAACCAAGAAGTTCAATTAGAAAAAGCGGATGAGTTTGATATTTATAACAGAATTTTCCAATTACTAAAGAATAAAACAAATAAGTCCAATTTGAAATAACGAGGAAGTTCAATGTTTATAACAAAACTTTAATTTTCACATTTCTAAAAATACACAAAGAAGTTCAAATAAAAAAAGTTAGAGCGGTTCGATGTCCATAAAAACTCAGATTTTTTCCGTTAGTAAAGCCAAATAGAGAGCAGTTCAAATTGATAACTGCCTGAAGTTCATGTACTGCATGGTGTGCATTTCATGTGAGAAAAAAAGAATAAAAAGGAAAATTCTAAATATTTAGTTACCCGAAGTTCAAGTGACCTGCCCGGGAAGCTTCAAAAAAGGATTTTCCCCATTGTTAACAAATAAAACTAAGAAGTTCAAATTTAAAAAAAAGTAGAGTTCGATGTCTATAAAAATGCAGATTTTTCTCATAATTTTCCCCATTACCAATGAAAAAAAGCTAGAATTTCAGTTCGAAAATATCCAAGAAGTTGTATGATGTGTATTACAAAATTAGGATTTTTCCGTTATAAAAGAACAACACCAAGAAGTCCAAATTGAAAAAAACCAATAAGTTCAATTTTTAAAAATACAATAGTTCAATGTACATGAAAAACTCAGATTTTCCTCGATACTAAATAATAAACCAAGAAGTTCAATTTCAACAAATGGAGCAGTTCAATATTTATCACAAAAACTTAAAATTTTCCTGTTGCTAACGAATAAACCAAGAAGTTCAGTTCGAAATAACGAAGAAGTTGTATAATGTTTATTACAAAACTAAGATTTTTTTCCGTATAAAAATCGAATACAATACTTTACTCAAGATATGAAAAGGTGAAGTTCAAATTGAAATAACAGAGAAGTTCGGAGTTTATTAAAACATAGGATTTACCTGTTAAAAAAATAAAAAACACAAGCTATTTTTTGCACTTTAAAAAACAACTCATATACGAAAAAAATGGTTGCTAGAAGTTCAAGTGCTCGGTGAGGAAAAGTTTAAAAAATTCTTGTGAGAGAGCTTCACCGTGTATTTAGATGTCGAAAATACAAAAAAATATGTTGTTTTTTGTGTTTTAAAATAATTCTCTCAAACCAAAGAGAAGTTTCAGAGTGATAACGATCGGAAGTTCACGTACTACATGGTGTGTATTTCATATAATAAAAATACAATAAAGTGAAACTGAGTGAAGTTCAAACAGACATGTTCCAGAAGTTCAACTACTTCACACGGTGCAAAAAAAACAACACGTCAAAAAACAGCACGTCAAAAACAAAGTGAAGTTCAAACAAACATGCCCAGAAGTTCAACTACTTCACACAGTGCATTTTCGTTCGCGATGAACGCATAAATCATGATCTCGCCATTTTTTAATTTACCTCAAAACGATAGGAATATCATTTGTGTAAGTTCAAGTCCTCGGTCGGAGAAAGTTAAAAAAATTATTGTGAGAGACGTTTGTACAAAAGGAATATTATTTATGTAACACTAACGAATGGATGAGAAAATTACAAACAGAAATACATCACAGAAGTTCAACGTGAAAACAGCAGGAAGTTCAACTACTACGCTGAATGAATTTTAGATGAAAAAACTTTTAAAATCATCGCGAGTATGAAAAGATGATCAACACGGGAAACTTGCGTGCTTACAACAGCTTTCCATCGGTATATCACCTCCTCAATTCCGACGAATGGATGGAGAGTTATGAGCAGTGGATGGACACCTACGAGCAAAAAAATCACGTGAAAAATAGAGTGAAGTTCAGGTACATGCGCCGAGAAGTTCAGGTTCTTCACGCGGTGCATTTTCGAAGAATCTGTTTTGCGATAAAGGCAGAACGCATGATCCCACCGTTTTCGAAATTACTTGAAAACGGCTAGGAATCAGAGAAAACCATCAACATGAAAAAGTTTCACATTTTCCGTAGCTTTTCAATGGTATATTATTTGCCCCATTGCGATAAAGTTTGTAGAAATTACGGCAAAAATACGTTTTTCGCCATTTTCGAAACTGACTTAAAACCGTAAAGAATTGGGAGAAACAATACATACCAAAAAGTTTCGCATTTGTTCAAGCTTTCCAATGAAATATCATTTGCTGCATTCAGACGCACGGTTAAAAAATTAGCTCGAAAATACGAACTCGGTAGGACTTGGACCATTTTCTAAATTACTCTTAAACCATGCAAAACTAGAAAAAAACTTTCAAGATGAAAAAGTAGCGCATTTTCATACGCTTTCCAACGTCGTATCATATGCCTCCATTGGATTAGCCGTTTAGAAATGACATCGAAAAAACGAACTCAGCTGTTCAGTTTATGAAATTTTACATTTTTTTAAATTACTCTTTAACCATAGGGAATTAGAGAAAACTTTGAACATGTGAAAGGAGCGGTTTTGCAGCAGCTTTCCAACGCCATATTATATGCCTCATTCCGATAAACGGTTTAGAAATGCGATCAAAAATACGATTCACGTTTTTTATGCGAAGAAAAAACGGTTTTCAAAACTGCTCTTAAACCGCTTATATTTTGCCAAAAATTTAAGTTGGGTCATGATATTGGTGTCCATAGCTTTCCAACGGTATATCGCAAGCCCCATTTGGGCAATGTTGGCGGAAGTTCAACCTAGTTCACAGGGAAGTTCAACGTACTTCTAGCGGGGTAGGTCAGGTTGTGATCAGAATATTATTCTGATCCCGTGATTAGAATAGTGTTTATATATATATGTGTGCGCGCTAGCCAACCCTCCTACATGGAGCTCCTCCGGATTGGGATGTTCTTGGCCGTTCGATCGTGTTGAATCTGGTCAACCGAGCAGGCAGATCCGTCTGATTCTTACTGCTGGTTTCACCTCGCAGTTGATTTTTGAGGTCCATGACTGGTGGGCTCGGGGTCCCTCTCGATTGGCTGGGTGAAACTTTACCGGGTGAAACTGCCCTTTCCTCGCTCGCCGCGAGCGCCTCGCGCATTTGCTGCCCCGCTTTGGCGTGGTTCCACCCCAGCCACCACTTCACAAACCCTGCCCTTTTTCCCCTCGACCCCCATAGCGCAGCGCAGCACCACTCCCACCTCCCTCGTCAGCCGCCACCGGGTCATCTCGCTGGTGTGGAGGAGTAGCGGATCCGGCAGCATCCGAGGCGTGTGGGCATGGCGACGGGCATCTCTGGCAGCGGCGGCGACCTGCAGGCAAAAGACAATGGCCGGGGCACTCGATTCGATCTAGTGCCATGGACCGGTCCCTGCAAGAGAAAAGATGAGGGAGAGAGAGAGAGAAAGGAGGGAGAGGAGGAAGAAACAGAGAGGAAAGAGGAGAGGGAGGTGTGACGGTGGATGGGAGAGGGTCTCCGGCCGGCGCCGCACATTCACATCTCTCCTCCTCTCCTGCTCTCGAGCACCACCGTGGCCCTCTTCCTCCCCTTCGATTCTCCATCTCCTCTTCTCTGGAGCTAGCTGAGTGGTCAACGATGAGGAAGACAGAGCCACCGATGCCGACCGGCCAATTCCGTCGGGCGCTGTCATGGGAGGAGGCGCACCAGAGTAGCAGCACGGGAGGAGATGAAGGTCGAGGAAGAGGGCAAAGACGCGCGGTTGGAAGAGGAATATGCCTGTGGTCACCGCCTTCCGAGACGATGGGACCGGGCAATTCAGATTTCTCTCGTTCCTTGCCTCGATGACATGCTCTACTTCTTCAGCTTGCAGGTTCTGGCCTTTCTCTTCTCCTCTTGTTGGCTTGCACTCTGATCAAGCCATGCTGCATATTGCCTCTGATTTCTTGCACTTTGATCAATCCATGGTGGATATTGCCTGGGATTTGCTTATTTGAGTATGCTTTTAGACATAAATTTTGATTTGTTTGTTTTCCATTTTTAGGGATATGAGGAGAGAACTCTATTGTTGGCAGTGATTGCATCATTTCCACAAGTGGTATGGTTGATCTTTTCTATGTGGACGGATGTCATGATCTGTACGTAACTTTGGAGATTCTGAATTAGGTAAGAAAAAGATGACAACCATTTGCTTGTTTTTCATTTCTTTAGGGACATGAGGAGAGATCTCTATTGTTGGCATGGGCTGCATCATTATCTTTGCTATGTGGACTCATGGCATGATCTATACCTAAGGCTGAAGATTCTGAATTAGGTAAGAAAAAGATGACAGTCACTTCGTTTCAGTACATCAGTTTACCGAATATTTCTAAGCTTTGAACTGCATGATCACAGTGAAATATAACTAAGTAATGGAAGAAACTTAAGGCTAGGCACCACATGAATTTTTTTATTTGAATTTATAATCAGACACTTGAATTTAGCTTCATACATATCATATGATACCTTGGAAGCCCATATTGTAAATTTGATTAGTTTCCATGACAAAATCTCATTGTAGAATTTACCTTCTGTTTTCGAATGCCCATGTATTACGTTGCTCTCTGATTCAACTTATACGCATTTAGCAGTTTATCTTTATCATGTTATCCTGTTCTTACCATACCATGTGGTAGCTAAATGTTCTGAGTTAGTGCTGTTTTTCAACTATTTGTAATTGCTCAGCTATATGATGTTAGTCAGCTACTTCCATTTTGGACGATTAATTATTTGCATGAACATTAAGAGAATGGCTTCTATTGCCTTACGGTGGTAACCTGAAAAGTGCCTTACATGAGGACTGATTGCAATCTTATATACTTATATGTATATGTTTTTGTTATGCGGAACACGTGAGAAATCACTGACGCGCATGCATGACAGCTTTCCCACGATGAAACAAAACTGAGAGGTGCTTTGCTCCACTTTCTGTTATATCCATATATCACAGGGGGATGAAAGTTAGTTTTAGCAGGGATTAGTGGTTCGTTGCAATTTTTCTAGCTCCAAATGATATAGAAGGCAGTCAAGTTCCATCATCTGATTTCTTGTGATTTTTATAGGACCTACTAGGATGCATACCTTTAGGAGTGTATCTACTGGTTTAGGTGAAAATTGATCTCTATTTGGTTTATGCATTTCATTTTTGCATTCGGTTATGCTCGTCCTTGGTATGCTCTTCCATCTTGGCTGCTCTGATAGCCTGCTTCTCCTCTCCAACTCACGTAAATGGACTGTTCTTTTATTTTTCTACGGAGCAACTCTTCTTTTACCTGTCTATTCTCTATTCCATAGCATGCTGATGCTCTGACCACTTCATATACATGTATTTAGTAGGTTCTACGATCTCTTGTGTTGCACTATTGCTGTGTCTCGATCTCCTGCTTTGTTGCATCTTTGTTCTGTTCCTCGAAGTTTGCTTGCTTTCTGTCTAGCTAAAATGCTTTTCTAGATCTGGCAGGGTGTTATGTATTGTTTGGCTTTATTCTTGAGGGAGTCCTGGATTAGGGGGTCTCCGGACAGCCGGACTATCTTCATTGGCTGAACTGTTAGACTATGAAGATACAAGATTGAAGACTTCGTCTCGTGTCCAGATGGGACTCTACTTGGCGTGGAAGGCAAGCTAGGAAATACGAATATGGATATCTCCTCCTTTGTAGCCGACCTTGTGTAACCCTAACCCTCTCCGGTGTCTATATAAACCGAAGGGTTTTAGTCCGTAGGACAACAATCACAACATATAATCATACCATAGGCTAGCTTCTAGGGTTTAGCCTCTCTGATCTCGTGGTAGATCTACTCTTGTACTACCTATATCATCAATATTAATCAAGCAGGACGTAGGGTTTTACCTCCATCAAGAGGGCCCGAACCTAGGCAAAACATCGTGTCCCTTGCCTCCTGTTACCATCCAGCCTAGACGCACAGTTCGGGACCCCCTACCCGAGATCCACCGGTTTTGACACCGACACTGGTGCTTTCATTGAGAGTTCCTCTGTGTCGTCGCCTTTAGGCTTGATGGATCCTACTATCATCGATAGCGATGCGGTCCAGGGTGACACTTTTCTCCTCGGACAGATCTTCGTATTCGGCGGCTTTGCACTGCGGGCTAATTCGCTTGGCCATCTGGAGCAGATTGAAAACTACGCCCCTGTCCATCAGGTCAGATTTGGAAGTTTGAACTGCACGGCCGACATCCGCGGAGACTTGATCTTCGACGGATTCGAGCCACAGCCGGGCACGCCGCACTGTCGCGATGGGTATGACCTAGCTCTGCCGCCAAACAGTACCCCAGAAGCCGCGCCCGCATCAGCTCCGACCCTTAGTTCGGAGCCAACTGCGCCAATCGAGGACGGGTGGTTAGACACCGCCTCAGGGGCTGCAGTCTCAATGGCGATCGAGCCGAACACCAGCATACCCCTCTGCGCAGCCCATGACTCCAAGGTGTCGGACTCTTTTTCTGACTCCGAACCGCCCGCGCCCCTGCCAATCGAATCCGATTGGGCGCCGATCATGGAATTCACTGCCGCGGATATCTTTCAGCACTCGGCGACATTCTGAATTCACTAAGGTCTCTCTCTTTGTCAGGAGAGCCCTGGCCGGATTATGGCCAACAGGATTGGAATGCGGACGACGAAGAAATTCGACGCCCACCCACCACCCACTTAATAGCCACTATCCATGACTCAACCGACATGCTCGACTTTGACTCTGAAGACATCGACGGTATGGATGACGATGCGGGAGGCGAAGAGGAACCACCGCCCACAGGGTGCTGGACGTCCACTTCATCATATGACATATACATGGTGGACACACCAAAAGAAGACGACGACGAGGAATGGAAGGACGCACCGAAGGCTTGTTCCCTCGAGAAGCAGTCAAAACGGCGGCGCAAGCGCCACCCCAAATCCCGCCTCGGCAAAAATAACGATCATACAGACCCAGCGTTGGAGCAGGGCGAACCACTGCCGGACCACGGCAATACGGGGACTCAAACCGAACAAACCAATTCTGTCAAAGATAATAGTCCGGACGACATAATGCCGGACAGGCACCCGGAGCAGCAGAATGCCCATCAAAGGCTTGTTGCCACCGTGAGGAGTCTGAAAAAGCAGAAGCAAAGGCTCAAGGCTGCGCAAGACACACTCCAACTCAGATGGAGTAAAGTACTCAACACAGCAGCGAGGTATGGCGACAATCGCCCCACCAAGAGCTACCCAAAGTGGCAATATTTTACTCATCTTGAATTATACTTGGTTCCCTTAAAAACTATCCTTTTGCACGACAACCTTTTCACCTAAGTTCCTGTCTTTTACAGATGATCATCGTGCTACACCCGTCCAGGATACGGCACAACGAAGACACATGCGCAGACGTGCAGCAGGGACCCGCTCCAAGGATTCTTTTTAGATTAAGACCCTGCGTAAACCTTTTTTACTGTCTCTTGTTGATACATATCCACCGAATTCTCAGCATAGTTGAGAAGGATGCTGACGTCTTGGCATGTGGCCACGCCAGAATAATGCACGTACCTGGACACAAGGGGCTTCTTACGAAGGGCACTATTTAGGCCCGGTTTATACCATAAAGACCGAATACCTTAGGGAGTGTTCGGCGTCGCGAGTTTGGCCTTATATGCATCAGCTCTGAATCATTGTCTTTGGTCAAATGTTTGGTTTGCCCGGCTCCTGTGTTTTGGTGCCTTATGTTCCGTTTTACCGGCTAAGGTAGCACCAGGAGAACTACTGCGATTTTGCCCTGGTTCATCCGGACGAGCACCTCAGTAGAGAAAGCCGAAAACTGACTGTCATGATATAGCGTGAGACTGGTCAACCACTCGGTGACCTATCGGAATGTTAGAATTCCTCCGCCTTAATGAAGGGCCGTTTTCCGGCCAGGCATGTACGCACCCCGCGATCGGGAGATTGCGGAGCCACCAGAGGCTATCTAGTAGCCCCACTGTCAAACTCCTATGGCTAAGTGAAAGTGTTAAAGCATTCTAGTCCGGTTGCCTCGCTCGCTACGCTATCACCTCCTTAATAGGACCAAGACGTTGGGTTAAGTGTGAACACGCGTTTTTTGCGAGCACCTCCGCATTATATGCGTGGGGGTTGAAGCCGACGGCTGCAATCTTTCAGGTTATACACATGTATACATAAACGGCCGCGCAGGAGGCATCATACTACTTTCAGACAAAAGTATAAACATAACCTTATAAAAACTTCATAAAAGCATTGTGCTTACAATGAGAATACATATCACTCAAACATAATATTCTTCGAGCACTGGGCCTCTATCAAACGAGCACCCTCGAGAACCTCCTCGAAATAGTGCTCGGCAGCCACCCGGCCTATGGCCGAACCCTGCGCCGTAACAGTGGTAGCGTCCATCTGCGCCTAGTATGCTTTAACATGGCAAGGGCCATCCGCGAGCCTTCTATGCACGCCGACCTCTTCATCGCATTAATGCGTGACACCGCATCATGGAACTGCTGCACTAAGCTGAAGTAGCTATTTGGCTTTGGCCTTTCTGGCCATAGCTGATCCACAACAGACCTCATGGCGAGTCCGGGCAACCTATTCAGTTCGGCCCATTCGGCTAGCTGGTCAGTCAATGTAAGCGGACGCTCTGGAACGTGGAATTGCGTCCAGAACAGCTTGTCCACTTCATGATCTGTCTGACCTTGGAAATACTTGGCCGCATCGGCAGCGCTCGCCGCCAAATCCATATACGCATCTGCCGAACTCCACAGCCGATCCAGAGGGGCATACCGTGGATCTCCGAACTTCCTCCATAACATGAAGGGTTTCTCAGTCGCAGTATCCCCGGCTTCCTGCAGCTCCTCCTTCTTCGCTCTCATAGCAGAACGGGTGTATTTGTCCGCCGCCGCGGCCTTCTCTAGGTCCGTTGCCTTCGCTCGGTTTAATTTTTCAAGGACCCGGCAACGGTCGGCAGTGTCTTTTAATTCTACGGCCATCTTGGCCATCTTCTCTTGGCTCTCGCAATGTGCGGCCTTCTCGGCTTTCAACTCTTCGGCCGCCTTCAAAGCAGCCGCATTACTAATCCTCGCTTGTTCCTTGGCTCGGGCAAGTTCTGCCCGCAAGGCTTCTACGGTGGCAGCTCCATCTGCATTCACAACATATTAAAGATACTGGCATCATGCTGCTCTTACTATGTGGCGTTCGCCGGATAATAACACTTACCCTGTGCCTCGTCAAGCCTCTTGTTAACAAGCTCGATGTCGGTGTCTGCCGCATCCAGTTGCCGTTTTAATTTGGCAAACTCACTAGTCCGGCTAGCCACCGGAGCTTCCACCACCTGCACATAGGGGCAGTCTGGTTATTGCCTGGGAATATGATCCTCTGTTCACCGCTGTTCTCGACGACAACCAGAGTCTCAGGGGCTACTATCTACACAGGGCACACCTAACATGTGCAGTACTATCACATATTATCTCACGTACCTGAAAGCCTGTCAGTAGACTCATAAAGGCTTCATGTAATCCGCTTTCGGCGGACGAGATTCTCTCCATCACCGTACCCATCAGCATACGGTGTTCTTCTGAGATGGCCGCTCGCCCCACCAACTCCCTCAGAACGTCTGACCGCACACCAGATGGGGCCGGACTCTTTTGTATGCTCTCTTCGGGAGCCGGACACTGGGGACTTTGGGGGTCTACGGGATTATCTTCTGGCCTCACCGGATCCGGAGAGGCCCTCCGTGACGACACTTCGGGGTCGCCCGCTTCTGGAGCGGAGGAGTCCGGGGGAGGCGTTTCGCTCTCCATCATCTCTGGAAAAAGATCCCCCGAAGACGAGCTCATTTGAGAGGGGCTAAGGCCCGAACTGCAAGATATATGCGGTGGTTATTTTCTCAGAGAAAAAAAGATAGCATACCTTTACTATTAAAGTATTTTGGATCACTTACGACTCGTTGGAGGGCTGATCCCCCCGCGGAATTTGTGCGGCAAAAGCACCCCCCCGAGGCAAGACCCTCTGTGGGAGACTTCTCCCGTTTGGAGGCTTCGGCTTCCGGATCCTCGGAAGCAGTCCTTTTCCTCCCCCGGTCGTCCTCCTTCGTGGAGACGCTCGTTCCCTCGGTTGGAACGGGCAGCGATGGGAGCCCGCGTCCGCCCGTATTATCCCCCCTGTTATCTTCCTTCAAGGGCTCCGGGCAAGGTGCGACCTTGAGCATCTTTTCCAATACCGGATTTTCCAAACCCTCAGGGAGGGGGGCCAAACACTGAATCATCTTCGCCTTTGTTAGCCAGTCCTGGTCAAAAAGCAAACTCTCATAAATAACTTTGAATAAAAGACAGTGTGTTCAGCTAGAGGATTTCTTACTTGTTCGGCGGCGCGGTTACTGCTCAGGCCCACGTCCTCGGTAATATCCGGGCATTCTACTTGAGGTCCGAAGAATGACCTGTACATCTCCTCGTGCGAGGCCAAGGAAACTTTGAATGGCACGTGGTCCCTCTGGGTTGAACTCCCACAAGCAAAGGGGCCAGCGTTTGCAAGGCTGGACTTGACGAACCAGCATAACTTGTATTACCGCAACCAAATTAAAATCTCCCTCGAAGAGATCTCGCATGCGGCTTTGCAGTATTGGCACGTCCTTGGCTGGACCCCAGCTCAGACCTCTGCTAATCCATGACATCAGTTGTGGTGGGGGGCCCGAGCGGAAAGCGGGGGCAGCCGCCCACTTGGCACTTCTGGGAGCCGTGACGTAAAACCACTCCCGTTGCCATAATTCGGACACCTCTGGAAAGGAACCTTTCGGCCATGGAGCTCCTGCCATCTTGCCTATTGATGCACCTCCGCACGCTGCATGTTGCCCCTCGATCATCTTCGGCTTTACTTCAAAGGTCCTGAGCCACAGGCCGAAGTGAGGGGTAACGCAGAGGAAGGCCTCACACACGACAATAAATGTCGAGATGTGGAGAAAAGAGTCTAGAGCTAGATCGTGGAAATCTAGCCCGTAATAGAACATCAAACCCCTGACGAAAGGATTCAGAGTGAGGCCTAGACCTCAGAGGAAGTGGGAGACGAACACAACGTTCTCGTTGGGTCCGGGAGTAGGGACGATCTGCCCTCGAGCAGGCAGCCGATGCGAAACCTCGGTGGTCAGGTATCTGGCCTCCCTCAAGTTCTTAATGTCCTCTTCCGTAACGGAGGAGGGCGTCCATCGGCCTTGAAGGCTGGATCCGGACATGGTTGAAGATCCGGAGCACCTAACCTGGGCTTTGGCTGTTAGAACTCGAGGCGGGGGAAGGGTTCGATTGAGCACGAGAGGGGAAAAGCGAAAACCTTGTCCCCTTATAAAGGGGGTGAATATCAAGCGTCCTCTCCGTAGCCGTTTGGGACTTGCCTATAATCTAGCAGTCCTAGACACAGTTGGGTTACCCACGACCACATTAATGAGAATCCCGTAATTGGGGGAACACGATCTCCGCTTCGGCAAGACGTGTCAAGAAACCGCCTCGTGTTATGTGTGGAGCTGGTTAAAAGAAACGGTTCGAATAATCACCGGGCCATGACATAACGTCATGCTGCCAAAACAAGCCAGCAAATTAGATCTGCGAAAAAATTATTCTCACTGCGGTGGAATGTGGAACTTATTTTGTAGGGTCGGACACTATCCTCGTATTCAAATTCTTCTGTGATGTATTCGGAGAAGGAACCCGCCTTGCAATGCCGAAGATAATACTGCACGCCGGACTCATCGTCATTGAAGCCTGGTTCAGGGGCTACTGAGGGAGTCCTGGATTAGGGGGTCTCCGGACAGCCGGACTATCTCCATTGGCCGGACTGTTAGACTATGAAGATACAAGATTGAAGACTTCGTCTCGTGTCCGAGCGGGACTCTACTTGGCATGGAAGGCAAGCTAGGCAATACGAATATGGATATCTCCTCCTTTGTAACCGACCTTGTGTAACCCTAACCCTCTCCGGTGTCTATATAAACCGAAGGGTTTTAGTCTGTAGGACAACAATCACAACATACAATCATACCATAGGCTAGCTTCTAGGGTTTAGCCTCTCTGATCTTGTGGTAGATCTACTCTTGTACTACCTATATCATCAATATTAATCAAGAAGGACGTAGGGTTTTACCTCCATCAAAAAGGCCCGAACCTGAGTAAAACATCGTGTCCCTTGCCTCCTATTACCATCCAGCCTAGACGCACAGTTCGGGACCCCCTACCCGAGATCCGCCGGTTTTAATGCTTGCGCGTGAGCAGGATGTGTCCGCTTATTTCAGTCTTTATACATGTTTTGGAAGCCGTGGTAGTGGCATAGCACGGTGTCCTTTATGGCACTTCCATATATGTGTGAGTTCGTAGAGGACATGTCTGTACTTGCTGGGGTAGAACTCGAATTGTGGGGGACGGTTGCGCTCAAGTTTGGTCACTGCTGGTCTGTTCTTTTACTTCAGCGCATGAAAACCTGCAACTACTATCAAGCGAACTACAAGTAACTAAACTTCCAATTTGGTGATGTACACACAGATCAAGCTGATCCCAAATGCTGGAGTATTTTAGTTCTATTGATTGGTAGCATCTATATTATTAGATACATTCCTACGAACGTGCTCTTTAGTGTGCCCTTCTCTCATCTCATAGTTATCTTATATCTTATTTGTTGTTCTAAATAATTGTTGTAGGAGGGAGCAGCAGGTAGAAGAAATCCAAAGCCAATTTTGCTCAGCTATAGTGTCTTCCATTGACAATAAATCTGCACAGCAGCCTGATGTGGTTAGTTCTTGCAATTAAAAACACAAATCTTTCAGTTGCTCTCCATTCGCTGGTAAAAAAATAGTGATTTTCCTTTATAAATACCCAACTGTAGAATACCTTAGTTAAATCAATCAATAGTGAGTTATATTACTAGAGACATACTTAATAATGCCCTTAGGTGTGACACTCTACATGGTTACCTTCTTTAGTCCCAGTTATTTATATCATACTGAGATAACACTCTTCCAAGCGGAATGTTTGTTTTTATATACTTATAGATGCTAATTTACCGTTCTTGATTTTGGCTGGGATATTCCTTCATTTGCTTGGTTGGCTGTCAATGCTCACCAATTTCTGAATATCTCCCATGGCCAAATTTAGTCCAACATTTCCAGTATGTATCTTCTTCTGCTATCAATGTTAATTCTGCCATAAGCATAGTACTCTCCTAGCATTTGTTTCTTTCGTTGAAAAACAGAGACACTTGTTCAGTTCGGTTTTTTACTACACAGAAAAAGATAAGTTCAATTTGGTTTCTAATGTTCATGTCGGCCTTTGCCTAAGCAAAAAAAGGTAACCACTTTATATTGTAATCTGGTTTTTAGTTTGTCTTTGATTCGACCTTTTCTTTGTGTGTGTTGTCTAACTGTTAGATTGTCTGGGACATCTTAGAACAACCTTTCATATCCCTGATATTATTTTGCTTTATCTGCCACCGTGAATTCCTAGAGTTCCTTTCTCTCCTTCCAATTGATATTCTTAGATGTGACTCTATTAGAAATTTTGTGCCACGACAGAAGTAATGGTTGATTGCTCTGGTTTAGCCTTTATGTCAGTTGTTGCTGAGGGTCCAGTTTCTCATTTTTCAGATTTTGTAGTAGCAGGGATGTGTATAATATGGATAACTGAACTAGTCTTTAGGGGTTTCAGTGCAAGACTGCTACAAGCTTGATTAGTTAGATCAACTGGTGTTTAGAGATTTCAGTGCGGAGTGATGTTTCAGTTTCGATTGCAGGGCTTCGAGATGCACCATGAGGATTGAAATGAGTCTTATACAAGGCTGCTAAATTATTATGCTTTTGGTCTTTCCTGAATTTATTTAGCATAAATACTTCCAGAATACCTCTTATAATATGGAAGCATGTTGGTAACAACGCTGATTTTGCCAGTTTGTGGAACATGCTTCATTTTTGCAGGTAAAAGAAGGAAAAGAGAACATTGGAGAAAAAGGCAGCAAGACATATTCTCTAAGCTTTCTCAAATGTTTGAACAATTAGAAGATAGTTACAATCATTTTTCTCTTGCCTTATTACATCTTGATGTTAATAGGCTTTGGAAGGTACGATGCACCCTGTTCAAGGTTTACATAATTTGCACCATCCTATTACAGTTTGTTCTATTGACATAATTGACCAGTTTTTCCTTGAGTAAATTAATATTGTAGTTGCTACTCCTTTGTGCATTGTTACATAGAGTTATAATTGTGCATATAATTCCCACGATCCTATTACAGTTTGTTCTAACGGCAAAATTGAGCAGCTCTTACTTGAGTAAATTGTGCAGCACTTCCTTGAGTAAATTAGTATTGTAGTTACTAAGCCTTTGTGCACTCTGATACAACTCTACTGAAATACTACTTTCTTATGCCCATTTTAAACCGAGACCTGACTTTACATCATTTCTATTATCATCCAGTCTCCTGAATTTTAGTCCGCTCCAGCAATGCTATGGCTTGACACTCCATGTATGTATGAAAAAATGACCGCAATTTCGTTGTTGTGATTTGGTCAATCCTCGGCGTTTCGATTCCTATTAATCTCTTTGTTTGGCAACTGATGCCACCTGAAGGGCTGCCAGACCAAGACAACATCGGTAATATCCTTCGCATATTTGGAAGGCGTGGAACAATGTCATTTCAACTTCGTCGGGTGCTGGCCCAAGGATATTATTTGTTGCTGATGTTTTTTTTCGAAACAAGGCAAAAGACTTGTCATTTTCATTTATTAAGAAGATAGTGAGAATTGTCCGGTTAATTGAGGAAAACCGGGCTAAAACTAATACAACTCAACCCACAAACATGGATACCACTGGCCACATGCTAACAGATGGCTACACATGCGAACAATTGACCACTCCGACTTTGAAGACGAGCTTTGCAAGGGAAATATGCAGGGCTTGCATTGATCATGCCATTCACAAATGACCACCGAGTGTCTGTCATCATCACCACCTAGACTCACTCAGAAATCAACGGCCCCGAAACAGCCGCCTCAGCAAACCACAGGCTGCCTCAGCAAACCACATCGTTCACATGGATTCTAGACAACTTTGTTGCTGATGTGAATATCTCTAGATGTGATGTCCATCGTTCACATCTTATAGAATATATATAACTTTGTGCTACCAAATTAGAATTTGTATATACATCTCATTATAGACAACAAAATACCATTTTTTCCTAGTAAAGAGGATTATATTTGTTACATACATTTTGTTTCAAATAGAACTCTATGTTACCAAATTTAATTGTGTCTATATCTATACATCTGATTGTTGATAACAAGCCCTGTTTTCCCATATAAGAAAGATTAAATTTGTTGTCATATGTGCGTACCTGTAACTATATCAACTAAACCATGGATTTCTTTTCATCGCTAACATGGAATCAGCAGGTCTCTGCGCCATTTAGCGCAACGGGTCCACTAGTATATATATATATACACACACACACACACACACACATATATATACACACACATATATATATATATACATATATAGGATAACACTATTCTAATCCTGAGATTAGAATAGTTATTTGGATCACAGCCGGTCTATATAGGGCGCGCGAGGACGTTCCTAAACTTCCAACTCCACGTTCCCCGCCTCTCCCCACTCTCCTCGATTCCCAGCCGCCGCCATCCCCGCCCTCGCACGCCTCCCCCTACCGGCGAGCCTCCCCATGGCCGGGTCCAGACCGGCCCCCACGTCTGCGTCCCCCACACCCCGCAGACGAGCCGGAACCGCGGACCACGCGATGCGGCGCGGCACCTCCACCTCCTCCCGGTGAGCCTCTCCCGCCACCACTCTGACTCCTTCCGACGGGGCTCCGCCGCTGCCATGCCTGGATCCGGCCTTCTGCCACCAGAAGGGCCACACCGTCACTTCCAGTATCCCCTCTTCCTCCATGTTGCTCCTGCCCTATCGGGCCTGCACCGGTGACCTCATCCGGCCGACGGCAGGGGTCGCGAGGCTCCGTGCCGGCGACTCCTAGGGAGGGATGAAGTCCAGGGTAGAGTCGCCGCCCCGTCCACGCTTGAGCCCCTCATTGCCCCGCTGAACACCACTGCACAACGCATCCCGTGGCCCGCCGCCGATGCGCTCGAGCGTCTCCAATTCTTCTTACTTCATCGGCAAGGGAGGGAGCTCGCGGTGCTGCTCCCTGTAGGCTGTCGGCCTCCTGGGTGGTCAACCTGCTCGCCGTCCCCAGCTCACCCCTCGCGCTGGCACAAGTAGAGCACCGCGTCACGCGAGCATCAGCACTCCCGTCCTCCCTAGCATTCTCGTCGTTGGACCTTGCGTTGCCGCTCTCTCCGCCGTGGTGTTTCTTCTCTCTCCTCCTTGTACTTGCTCCAAACTAACGCATGTTGCTGTTGCTATCTCTGCTCTGCTTTCTCTCATGTTAGCCACTGCCGCTGTTCTATATTATTGTTGATGCTGCTGCTGTGCTCCATCTCACTTCGCTTGGGTGTTTGTTGCTCACAACAAGTTTGTGTAAATGCTTGGAGCAGTACTGCTATTGAATTTTATTTGATTATGTCGGATACTATACTGAACTATGCATAGTTAGTAAACAATATTAGCTCGTGATCTCTCTCTTTGTCCATTGAACTCTCATGCCGAAAGTATTTGAACTTTACTGCAAAAATAGTTTTTGTATTTGGTTTCTAAAAAAATGCAGTTTGATGCCACTTCTATATGTGACCGATGCACTGGTTTCAGCAGTATTATACTTCTGACAAATGTGTGAAATGCAGGTCCGCCCTCATAGTTCGGACCTGAGGCCATTCCAAATAAGCAGCAACCACATGGCGAGGCAAGTAATGTGGCCAGGGAAATTTCGCGAAGCAACAATCTGGAAGTTCAGAGACGATATAATGAGAAAAGTTGTGGCCCGTCATTGTTTTCTTACACCTAAACAACTACCCTATTCTATAAGTGCAAAATTCTTCTGTTTTGGATATACGAATATGGAATAGACCACTGTTTAGATTTCTGTTTCCTGTAGTCTATTGATAGCATGTCCGCGTGCTAGCACTTGGTCCATATATAACTGGATTGGTATGCGGAAAAACCTGAAAGGTACACATGTTACATGTAGAGGTATGGGAAGTACGAAAAGTTCAGTTCATAGTTATGTCATAATTTATCTCTCCAGACAGGTCCGATACAAGAAAAATTGGCATGTCAGATACAGAAACATCTGAAGTTTGAAAAGATAGCAGACTGGAATAGAAAACAGGAGAACTCTATAACAAAATAGTAGTTGAAATACAGTTTGTGTGATATATGCAGAATTAGATCAAGAAGAAAAGAAGATAACACTGAATGTCTTTGTGTGATGCTGGCAGAGTACTAGTTATACACGTGGTGGGCATGTATGGGAGGAGTGTTTGGTTTTTCCTTTATTTCCTTTTGTGTGAGTACTACTAGTCCACTTCTATACTATTCTTTCTTTCTGTAAAAGGTTCAGTTTGACCACCGTATGTTAAAAGGAGTCTACTCACTTGCGAGTGCAGCATACGCTCGACTCGAGTAACAAAAACTATCAGATAAAAAAGATTACTTTGAAAAGTTACAGGACACAAAAAATCAGAAAAGTTAACATGGCAAAACCTAAGAAGTTTGGAACTTCAAAACCCATTAAGTTGGGATAAAACTAAAAAAGCTTTGTTTATAAAATCACATTTTCCGGTTTCTAAAAAAACCAAGAGTTCAAATTATAATAATGCATAATTTCAATGTTTATTTAAAAAACTGTATCCCCCCTCCCAAGTGCAGTCAAAAAAAAGTTGTGTGATTGATAGTCTTTGTTCATATGTCTACTAGAATTGGATTTTTAAAGAAGTTCAAATTAAAAAATATAAGAAGTTCTATATATTAAATAAAAGATGAAATATGTTCAGAAAAGAAACCATAGAATTTCAACTAGGGAGTTCAAATATGTCATAAAATAAAATTCACTTACCAAAATAATATTTTGGTAAAAAATACAAACAAGAAGTTCAAATTAAAAAAGATAGATAGTTTGGGATTCATAAAAAACTCTGACTTTTCTTGTTACTAAATAATAAACCAAGAAGTTCAATTTCAAAAAATAGAGCAGTTCAATATTTATTAAAAAAATCAATATTTTCCTGATACTAACGAATAAACCAAGAAGTTATGTTGGAAATAACCAAGAAGTTGTACGATGTTTATTATAAAAGTAGGATTTTTTTCTGTTACAAATGAATAACACCAAGAAGTCCAAATAGAACAGGGAAAATCGACCATGAAGATAAAAAAAGTCAAAATCATGTTTATTTAAAAATCAAAAACAAAAAATTTAATCATAAAATAAAAATTGTGAAGTTCACATTAAAATAACATAGAAGTGCAAAGTATATTAAAACCTATGATTTAGAAGTTCAAAAAACAAAAACAAAAAACAATGTCATTTTAGGCATTTTCCCCCAATACTAAAGATAAAAACCAAGAAGTTCAATTTTAACAAATGAAGTAGTTCAATGCATATTAAAAACTCAGATTTTTCTTGTTACTAAATAATACACCAAGAAGTTCAATTTTTAAAAGCAGAGCAGTTTGATATTTATTTGAAAACTCAATTTTTTCCGGTTACTAAAGAATAAGACCAATAAGTTCTATTTGAAATAATGAAGAAGTTCTATTAAAATAAACCTAGAAGTTCAAATTTAACGAAGGGGCTCGATGTCTATCAAAAAGTAGGATTTTTTTCGTTACTAGAAGAAATAAAACCAGGAAGTCCAAATTAGAAAGATGGAGAAGTTCGATGATTATAACTCAGATTTCCCTCGTTATTAAAGAATGGAAAATAAGAAGTTCAAAAATTATATAACAAGAAGTTCAACTTTTTTTAAAAAAAATAGAGCGCTTCAAAATTTCATAAAAAAGATTAAGAAAAAAACCATGAAGTCCATATTAAAAAGACGGAGAAGTTTGATGATTATAGAAAACTCTGATTTTCCTCATTATTAAAGAATGAAAACAAGGAAGTTCAAAAATAAAATAACAAGAAGTTCAACTATTAAAAATAGAGCGCTTCAAAATTTCATAAAAAAGATTAAAAATTTAGATTAAAAATTCATTAAAAAACTCATATGTTTTCATGTAACCGAGAGAAGTTCAGATTGATAACTGCCAGAAGTTCACGTACTACACAGTGTGCATTTTGTATTAAAAAGAATAAAAAAAGCAAAGACTAAAAGTTTGTTCATATAAGTTCAAGTCCTCCGTCGGAGAAATTTTAAAAAATATTGTGAGAGAGGTTTATACAAAAGAAATATCATTTGTGTAACACTTGACGAATGGATGAGAAAATTACAAATGAAAAATATGTCACAGAAGTTCAACGTAAAAATAGCAGGAAGTTCACCTACTACACTGAATGAATATCAGGTGAAAAACTTTTAAAATCATTGCAAGTATGAAAAAATGATCAACACGGTAAAGTTGCGTGTTTACAACAGCTTTCCACTGGTATATCACTTGCTCAATTCTGGTGAGTGGATGGAGAGCTACGAGTAGGGGATGGAGAGCTACGAGAAAAATAACACGTAAAAAACAGAGTGAACTTCAAGTAGACATGCCGAGAAGTTTAGGTTCTTCACGCGGTGCATTTTCGAATAATTTGTTTTGCGATAAAGGCAGAACGAATGATCTCACCATTTTCGAAATTACTTAAAAACGGTCAGGATTCAGAGAAAACCATCAACATGAAAAAGTTTCGCATTTTCCGTAGCTTTTAAGCGGTATATTATTTGCCCCATTCCGATAAAGTTTGTAGAAAATACGGCAAAAATACGTTTTTAATCATTTTCAAAACTGACATAAAACCATAATGAATTAGGAGAAAAAATATATACAAAAAAGTTTCGCATTTCTTCAAGCTTTCCAACGCCATATCATTTGTTGCATTTGGACGTACGGTTAAAAAATTAGCTCGAAATACGAACTCGGTGCAACTTGTACCATTTTCTAAATTACTTTTAAACCATTCAAAATTAGAAAACACTTTTAACATAAAAAAGTAGCGCATTTTCATAAGCTTTCGAACGCCATATTATTTGCCTTAATTGTATTAGCCGTTTAGAAATGGCATCAAAAATACGAACTCGGGTGTTCGGTTTGCAAAATTTTATGATTTTCCGAATTACTCTTTAACCGTAGGGAATTAGAGAAAACTTTCAACATGTGGAAGGAGCGGTTTTGCAGCAGCTTTCCAACTCCATATTATTTTTCTCATTCTGATAAACGGTTTAAAAATGCGATCGAAAATACGATTCACGTTTTTTATATGAAGAAAAAACGGTTTTCAAAACTGCTCTTAAACCGCTTACATTTTGCCAAAAATTTAACTTGGGTCATGATACTGATGTCCATAGCTATCCAACGGTATATCGCAAGCCCCATTTGGACACATTTTAACTGAAGTTCAACCTAGTACTCGGGGAAGGTCAGGCGCGTTACTCGGGAAGTTCTTGTTGTGATCACAATATTATCCTGATCCCGCCATCAGAATAGTGTTTATATATATATATATATATATAAAAGCAAAGATATAAAGTTTCGCTAGTGCGGCTGCAATCAGGGCTGCACATTATGTGTTGGGATCTGGTCCCTTCTCTTTCCTCTTTTTCATTTCCTGTATATTCAGTGGTCGATTGTTATTTCCTCATATAGATGAACTGGACCACACTTTACTGTTCACTGGTCAGATGTGCCAGTTCATAGGCTAGCGAAGTAGCAGCATGCTGGTCCTCGGCCCACGAGCATTCGGTTCCTAGTCCACGAAAGGTGCCTGGTCAAATGTTGCTGCAAGCCCGGGTTCTCTCCTTTGAAAAGGCCAGCTCGAGCCCTCTTGCCCCACAACCTCTCTTGCGTGAGAGCTGCCTGCCACTGCCTGCCTGGCCTTTCTCTCTGGTGCACATCCCGTCTCTTTCCTTTTGTTCCTCCACGGCTCCACCGCATGTCTCTGCCCGAATTTGTTTTTCTTTTGTTGCAGGTTGATGGACTTGTGGCTGCAGCGGTTGGAGACCTCATATTCCTGTCCTCTGTCCGTGAGCATCAGCTTAATCATGGTCTTGTTTTTAAAAAACATGCAAAATAATGGTAACTGTGTTATGATTCTGTAGAATTGTCCGAACTTGTTTCTCTAAATTTGCATTGTCAAAATTGGGTAATATGACTTTTTGGCCATTTGTTCTGAAGTTCCATTTAATAAATAAGGAACTTTCAGTACAAGGGCGTCCACCGTCGCTAGATGTATGATGCAACCTCAGCTTCAGGTTAATGTACATAGCTAGCAAGCAAAGCTATAATAATATGCATATTTTATTAGTGACATAAACTGATAGCGCCCCAGCCTTGCGTGTGGCTTTCTCTGACAAATATAGACATGGATGTTCAAAGTCTATTAGTTTATTTCCTAGGTACTCACAGGTGAAGCTGTTGACTTGGAAGCAATGTGTGGGGAATCACACACCGGCTATGAGGCTTAAATTTCAATCTAAAGTTGTAGTAGAGAGTAATGCTTTCTATGATCTCGGGAGTGATGGAAGAAAGGCTTTCATCGATTGGGGGGGGGGATGTTATTCTAAGTCCCCATTTGTGGGCTTGTCAGCTGATCCATGATCCATCTGTGAGTGTAGGCATCCACCACAGTCTAGGCATGTACTCGTATTTGCTTTGGGAAGGGCAAGTAGCGGTGCGTGCAACACTCATCCTGATGGGAATCGGCCTATTTGGAGTTTGATCTCGAAGTCTTCATTGCCACAAAAAACTGAAGATACTTGCATGGAAAGTGGTGGCGGGTGGCCTAGCTACTTCCCTACGCAAACAATAACGCATATTGAAGTATCAGCTACGTGCAAGTTATGGGGTGGGATGGAAGAGTGAATGGTACGTTCGCTTCATTTTAAAGAGAATGACATTTTCTGATGTCTTCAGAAAATTATAATGTCATCTACTCTATGATGCATTAGTTTTTTTGTTCAGCGCACATTGCACAATTGTATTATTTCAAGATACAGGTTATTTTTTTTTGCGGGAGAATATTGGATTTATTCCTTTGAAATAATGTTATAGTCTGCTAATACAAAACTAGATACACTGTCTGGAACACGGCGCAACCAATAGGCGGTGCTACCTCCAGAACGACCAATATTAGCTAGACAATGAGCAACACTATTTTGATGACAATCTAATTTCTGCGGAATAAACCCACGCAATTCCAGGAGCTTCTTAATTTCCAGAATGAGATGTCCATGTTCAGATTTGTCCAATGACTCATCCGTTAATGCAGCGACCAAGACAGAAGAGTCAGATTGAACTACAACCGGGAGATCTGACCTTTGCAAGTAGAATGAAATGCCCTCCAAAGCTGCACTGATTTCGGACTCTAAGGCATCTTTACAGTTGAATAGATATCTGTAAGCCGAGAACATGACCACGCCATCCGAGTCCCTTAGAACCATGCCAGTCCCTGCCTGTCCGGTGTCTTTGACGAAGGAGCCGTCAACAGATAGAGCAACCCACCCAGCTGGTGGTTTTGGCCAAGGCATCTTCTTCATAATGATGGCATTAGTTGGTACAGGGGTGTCCACAACCAGCATCTTCCCCTTAATGATCTCTTCTATGCTGTACTTTTGGACCTGGTTATAAGCGGACAGGTAACTACAGAGAAGGTCTTTGAAATCTCTACAAGAGGCATCGATTTGTCATGTAGAACATCATTTCTCAGACTCCAAATTCTCCATAATAACATGATAATGATTGCTCTTACATCTTCCTTCTCAACTGACAGAATATTGAATAGCCAATCATCTCCGGTATGCAACAGTTTCCCATTTGGTGGTAGTGGCCATACCTGTCGCATCACTTCCCAAAGCTCCAACGAACGCGGGCACAGTACCAATGCATGGAATGTGTCATCCCTTGATGCCCCTCCACCCTTGGTGGAATATGTAGCAGAAACACGACGTTCACACCCATGTAGACGGTATAAATTTTGTTTCTACTAAGACATCTTTTTAAAATGAGGCAAAAGACTTGCCATTTTCATTGATTAAGAAGAAGAGAATTGTCCGATTAATTGACGAAAAACCAGGCTAAAACAAAGACAAGCCAACCCATATGACATGGACACCACCGGCCAACCTGGTCACTGACATGAAACCCAAAACTGCCACGCCCAGTTGGTTACCGCGCAAGCCGTTGCCGTGCCCGGCCCGATCTATGCCCCACGCGCACAACCAGATCTGAGCCGCCGCCGCCGCGCGTTTGCGTGCCGTCCATGATCCATCTGTGAGTGTAGGCATCCACCACAGTCCAGGCATGTACTCGTATTTGCTTTGGGAAGGGCAAGTAGCGGTGCGTGCAACACTCATCCTGATGGGAATCGGCCTATTTGGAGTTTGATCTCGAAGTCTTCATTGCCACAAAAAACTGAAGATACTTGCATGGAAAGTGGTGGCGGGTGGCCTAGCTACTTCCCTACGCAAACAATAACGCATATTGAAGTATCAGCTACGTGCAAGTTATGGGGTGGGATGGAAGAGTGAATGGTACGTTCGCTTCATTTTAAAGAGAATGACATTTTCTGATGTCTTCAGAAAATTATAATGTCATCTACTCTATGATGCATTAGTTTTTTTGTTCAGCGCACATTGCACAATTGTATTATTTCAAGATACAGGTTATTTTTTTTTGCGGGAGAATATTGGATTTATTCCTTTGAAATAATGTTATAGTCTGCTAATACAAAACTAGATACACTGTCTGGAACACGGCGCAACCAATAGGCGGTGCTACCTCCAGAACGACCAATATTAGCTAGACAATGAGCAACACTATTTTGATGACAATCTAATTTCTGCGGAATAAACCCACGCAATTCCAGGAGCTTCTTAATTTCCAGAATGAGATGTCCATGTTCAGATTTGTCCAATGACTCATCCGTTAATGCAGCGACCAAGACAGAAGAGTCAGATTGAACTACAACCGGGAGATCTGACCTTTGCAAGTAGAATGAAATGCCCTCCAAAGCTGCACTGATTTCGGACTCTAAGGCATCTTTACAGTTGAATAGATATCTGTAAGCCGAGAAGATGACCACGCCATCCGAGTCCCTTAGAACCATGCCAGTCCCTGCCTGTCCGGTGTCTTTGACGAAGGAGCCGTCAACAGATAGAGCAACCCACCCAGCTGGTGGTTTTGGCCAAGGCATCTTCTTCATAATGATGGCATTAGTTGGTACAGGGGTGTCCACAACCAGCATCTTCCCCTTAATGATCTCTTCTATGCTGTACTTTTGGACCTGGTTATAAGCGGACAGGTAACTACAGAGAAGGTCTTTGAAATCTCTACAAGAGGCATCGATTTGTCATGTAGAACATCATTTCTCAGACTCCAAATTCTCCATAATAACATGATAATGATTGCTCTTACATCTTCCTTCTCAACTGACAGAATATTGAATAGCCAATCATCTCCGGTATGCAACAGTTTCCCATTTGGTGGTAGTGGCCATACCTGTCGCATCACTTCCCAAAGCTCCAACGAACGCGGGCACAGTACCAATGCATGGAATGTGTCATCCCTTGATGCCCCTCCACCCTTGGTGGAATATGTAGCAGAAACACGACGTTCACACCCATGTAGACGGTATAAATTTTGTTTCTACTAAGACATCTTTTTAAAATGAGGCAAAAGACTTGCCATTTTCATTGATTAAGAAGAAGAGAATTGTCGATTAATTGACGAAAAACCAGGCTAAAACAAAGACAAGCCAACCCATATGACATGGACACCACCGGCCAACCTGGTCACTGACATGAAACCCAAAACTGCCACGCCCAGTTGGTTACCGCGCAAGCCGTTGCCGTGCCCGGCCCGATCTATGCCCCACGCGCACAACCAGATCTGAGCCGCCGCCGCCGCGCGTTTGCGTGCCGTCCATGATCCATCTGTGAGTGTAGGCATCCACCACAGTCCAGGCATGTACTCGTATTTGCTTTGGGAAGGGCAAGTAGCGGTGCGTGCAACACTCATCCTGATGGGAATCGGCCTATTTGGAGTTTGATCTCGAAGTCTTCATTGCCACAAAAAACTGAAGATACTTGCATGGAAAGTGGTGGCGGGTGGCCTAGCTACTTCCCTACGCAAACAATAACGCATATTGAAGTATCAGCTACGTGCAAGTTATGGGGTGGGATGGAAGAGTGAATGGTACGTTCGCTTCATTTTAAAGAGAATGACATTTTCTGATGTCTTCAGAAAATTATAATGTCATCTACTCTATGATGCATTAGTTTTTTTGTTCAGCGCACATTGCACAATTGTATTATTTCAAGATACAGGTTATTTTTTTTTGCGGGAGAATATTGGATTTATTCCTTTGAAATAATGTTATAGTCTGCTAATACAAAACTAGATACACTGTCTGGAACACGGCGCAACCAATAGGCGGTGCTACCTCCAGAACGACCAATATTAGCTAGACAATGAGCAACACTATTTTGATGACAATCTAATTTCTGCGGAATAAACCCACGCAATTCCAGGAGCTTCTTAATTTCCAGAATGAGATGTCCATGTTCAGATTTGTCCAATGACTCATCCGTTAATGCAGCGACCAAGACAGAAGAGTCAGATTGAACTACAACCGGGAGATCTGACCTTTGCAAGTAGAATGAAATGCCCTCCAAAGCTGCACTGATTTCGGACTCTAAGGCATCTTTACAGTTGAATAGATATCTGTAAGCCGAGAAGATGACCACGCCATCCGAGTCCCTTAGAACCATGCCAGTCCCTGCCTGTCCGGTGTCTTTGACGAAGGAGCCGTCAACAGATAGAGCAACCCACCCAGCTGGTGGTTTTGGCCAAGGCATCTTCTTCATAATGATGGCATTAGTTGGTACAGGGGTGTCCACAACCAGCATCTTCCCCTTAATGATCTCTTCTATGCTGTACTTTTGGACCTGGTTATAAGCGGACAGGTAACTACAGAGAAGGTCTTTGAAATCTCTACAAGAGGCATCGATTTGTCATGTAGAACATCATTTCTCAGACTCCAAATTCTCCATAATAACATGATAATGATTGCTCTTACATCTTCCTTCTCAACTGACAGAATATTGAATAGCCAATCATCTCCGGTATGCAACAGTTTCCCATTTGGTGGTAGTGGCCATACCTGTCGCATCACTTCCCAAAGCTCCAACGAACGCGGGCACAGTACCAATGCATGGAATGTGTCATCCCTTGATGCCCCTCCACCCTTGGTGGAATATGTAGCAGAAACACGACGTTCACACCCATGTAGACGGTATAAATTTTGTTTCTACTAAGACATCTTTTTAAAATGAGGCAAAAGACTTGCCATTTTCATTGATTAAGAAGAAGAGAATTGTCCGATTAATTGACGAAAAACCAGGCTAAAACAAAGACAAGCCAACCCATATGACATGGACACCACGGCCAACCTGGTCACTGACATGAAACCCAAAACTGCCACGCCCAGTTGGTTACCGCGCAAGCCGTTGCCGTGCCCGGCCCGATCTATGCCCCACGCGCACAACCAGATCTGAGCCGCCGCCGCCGCGCGTTTGCGTGCCGTCCATGATCCATCTGTGAGTGTAGGCATCCACCACAGTCCAGGCATGTACTCGTATTTGCTTTGGGAAGGGCAAGTAGCGGTGCGTGCAACACTCATCCTGATGGGAATCGGCCTATTTGGAGTTTGATCTCGAAGTCTTCATTGCCACAAAAAACTGAAGATACTTGCATGGAAAGTGGTGGCGGGTGGCCTAGCTACTTCCCTACGCAAACAATAACGCATATTGAAGTATCAGCTACGTGCAAGTTATGGGGTGGGATGGAAGAGTGAATGGTACGTTCGCTTCATTTTAAAGAGAATGACATTTTCTGATGTCTTCAGAAAATTATAATGTCATCTACTCTATGATGCATTAGTTTTTTTGTTCAGCGCACATTGCACAATTGTATTATTTCAAGATACAGGTTATTTTTTTTTGCGGGAGAATATTGGATTTATTCCTTTGAAATAATGTTATAGTCTGCTAATACAAAACTAGATACACTGTCTGGAACACGGCGCAACCAATAGGCGGTGCTACCTCCAGAACGACCAATATTAGCT